>NC_082714.1:95939388-96239388 GCF_030144855.1 Hypanus sabinus | reverse complement strand
CTCCAGGGTCAGGAGTTCAATTCAGAGCTAACAACCCTGACTAGTAAAAAATCATTGCTACAGAAACAGCAATAAAGAATCTTTCTATATCGATGTGCAGCTGAGAACCCTGAACCACATTTGGGATACATAGAAGCATAGAAAACCTACAGCACAATCCAGGCCTTTTGGCCCACAATGCTGTGCCAAACATGTACTTACTTTAGAACTAACCCAGGGTTACCCATAGCCCTCTATTTTTCTAAGCTCCATGTACCTATTCAGGAGTCTCTTAAAAGACCCCATCGTCTCAGCCTCCACCACTGTTGCAGGCAGCCCATTCCACACACACCACCCTCTGCGTAAAAACTTAACCCTGACATCTCCTCTGTACCTACTTCCAAACACCTTAAAACTGTTCCCTCTCATCTTAGCTATTTCAGCCCTAGGAAAAAGCCTCTGACTATCCACAAGATCAATGCCTCTCATCATCTTATACACCTCCATCAGGTCACCTCTCATCCTCAGCTGCTCCAAAGAGAAAAGGATGAATTCATAAGGCATGCTCCACAATCCAGGCAACATCCTTTCTATTGTTTCTACATCCTTCCTGTAGTGAGGTGTTTTACCGTTAATACTAAATTCTGCCATCATACTTGACCTACCAAAATGAACCACCTCACACTTGTCTGGTTTGAACTCAACCTTCCACTTTTCAGCCAGATTTGCATCCTATCGATGTCCCACTGTAACCTTTGACAACCCTACACAACTATCCACAACACCCCAAGCCTCCTTATTTTCTCAATAAGCCTTGCATGAGGTACCTTATCAAATGCCTTGCTGAAATCCATATTCACTACATCTACTGCACTACCTTCATCAATGTGTTTAGTCACATCCTCAAAAAATTCAATCAGGCTCATAAGGCATGACCTGCCCCTGAAAAAGCCATGCTGACTATTCCTAATCTTATTGTACCTATCTAAGTGTTCATAAACCCTACCTCTCAGGATCTTTTCCATCACCTTAACAACCAGTGAGTATTACTTCACTGATTCCACTGAAGTAAGACTCACTGGTCTATAAATTCCTGATCTATCTCTACTCTCTTTCATGAATAAGGGAAGAACATCTGCAATCCTCCAATCCTCTGGAACCATTCCCGTCCTCATTGATGATTCAAAGATCATTGTCAGAGGCTCAGCAATCTTCTCCCTCATCTCCCACAGCAGCCTGGGGTACATCTCATCATCCTGGAGACTTATCCAATTTGATCGCCAATATGATAGAGAAGATGGGCAAGGACAGACTGGGACAGAGAACCGATAATGCTGCCCTGAATGCCAGTAGCGTGGCAGGCAATGAGTATGAAGGGGAAGCTGGTTTCCATCATATGCTGAGCTGTGTCTCTGTATTTTCTTGTGGTCACATGATGCTTTCTATGGTGCATCAATAAAAATTGGTAAAATTGGTGGTCGACAGGACAAGCCACATTCCTTTAGCATCCTGAGTAAGTTGGTGAGCTTTCTGAGTGACATCAACGTGGTTGGACCAGGAGAGGTGATTGGAGCATCCCAACAGAATGTGAGGCTGGTTGGTGTGAAGGATATGGCAGGATAGGGTAAAAGTAGAGAGAAAGAGACAAGTCCAGAAAGAGGTCAGGTCTCTAAATGAGGGCCAAAGAAGTTAAATAATTGGCATGTGACCACTACCCTATTCCATGGTCACTAACGTCCCTCAACCACCCACCTCGCACACAACTACTCTGGATCACAGATGCTGGATGATAACTGACACTGAGGATCTCTTCTGTTATTCCAGGGGAAACCAGATCGATGGAATGCAATGGGGTACTGGATGTCGGTAAGGTTTTATATCTAAGAATTTCCTTGTGCTTATGGGTGTTTTCCTGACTCAGTTGGTCTGGGCTCAAACCCAGAGTTCTGGTGTAAAAACCCTCTGTCTCTGCACAGCATTTGGCTATCTGCAGGCTTATCTCATTATTTTGTTACTTTCATGGAGGGTGTGTTGGGACAGTATAGAGAAAGCTTCACTCTCTGTCTGACCCTGGGAGTGTGTAATGGGATGGTGTTGAAGCAGCTTCACTCTGTGCCTGACCCCAGGAATGTGTTGGACGGTGTGGAGGCAGCTTCACTCTGTGTGACCCTGTGAGTATGTGATGGGATGGTGTTGAGGCAGCTTCACTCTGCTGGAGTGAAAGAGGCTGAGTAAACATTACAAACCTGAGGGCACTCGTGATGATGGATGTGGAGTGGGTGTCTACTCTTGTGGAGAAGCTCAAACTTGGAGGTCATTTAAGACAGTGATGAGTCAAATCTTACTTCACTAAGAGGGTAATGAATCTATGCAACCCTCTTTCTCAAAGGGTAGAGGAAGGAAACCTTTTCAATGCTGATCTGGAAAGTTTGTCATTAGGGAGTGCGTGAAAGGTCACTTATTTTATAAGTGGGGTTTTTTATTGGTGTCTGTCCCTGAATCAAACACTGATGATCTGATGGTACCCAGTGGTGCTTATGGGATCTAATTGTGTATAGATTGAGTGGGCAGGTCAATTGAAGGTCAGTTTCAGACTGAAGGCTGATCTTCCAGAGAGGGCAGATGTATCTGTACATTGGGATGTGCCCACTAGCCAGTTCCGTAGTTACTAGCGTTCCTCAACCACCCACATCACATACAACCTCTCTGGAGCACAGACTGGTACTAGTGATCTGCTCTATTGTTACAGGGGAAACCACAGCAATGGAATGCATCTAGAGACTGGATGTTGGTAAGTTCTCATACTTAACACACTTCCTTATGCTGGCTCTGTGTCTGATCCCAGGAGTGTGTGATGGAACAGTGTAGAATGAGCTTCACTCTGTGTCTGACCCTGGGAGTGTGTGATGGAACAGTGTGGAGGGAGCTTCACTCTGTTTCTCACCCCAGGAGTTTGTGATTGAAGCGTGTCGTAGGTGTTTCAAAGTAAATTTCAAGGTAAATTTATTATCAAAGTACACTTGCAACCAAAGAAGACTCAGTTTGTGACACTTGTTTGTACCACTAGACCCAGACTTCTGAAGTTGAGAGAGTGGAAATGCCCTATTACAATGGCTTTCCATCTTTAAAAGCTCTCCCACACAGATATTGCTGTCATCGTCAGACACAATGACCACCTACCACTCCATTCACATGTATGTTATTTTCTTGTGGGCATTCACAGTAGATCCACGAAACCCAATAAAATTGACGGAAGACTGCACACAACAACCATGCATCTGTTTTCTATCTGCATTGTACTCCATGTTGCGTGTTTATTATGCTAGCTAGTCACATGGGTGGAAGTGTGATAAAAGTGAAGGGCTCAGCTATGTTTTCATGCTTTGATCTGGACAGCTTAGAGCTGGGGACCACCAGATGTTATATCTTCTGCTGACTATTTGATCATGCTTAACTTCACTTAATTACATTTAATTATATTGCCTCAAGATTGCATGTTTTGCTCATTGCTAATAAAAGATAAATATATTTCTTTGACTTTTGGATGATGGTTATTGGAGTGATCAGAGTGCGTGCTATACAAAATAACTACCCATATGATTGCCAGCAATGGCATGAGTTGCTGCTAAATTCTGTCAACAAAATTATGCCAAACAAACACCAGCATTCAAACATGTCAATGAAATTAGAGACACCACAGCCAGGAACAGCTTGTGGCAAGTAATCACCTTTTGTTGATTCCTGCTGTGTGTTTGGGGTTGGAACAGAGTTCAGAATTGCAGACCATAAGCTCAATAGTGTGGTGTTTGCCTAGGAGTTAGGCACTTGGTTCTCTGAAATGCTGAAATATTTTGATTGCTGACATCAGCCCTTTCACGTTTCAGCATGATTCATACTAAAACCAAAGCAATGGCTGGGTTACAATCTTTGGCTGACTTGGATGCTAGCCAAAGATGCTAGCCTCTGGGTATCCATTGATTTCCAGAAGTTGAATGCCATTTCTTTTTTTTTGATGCTTATCCTATATCCTGCCTTGTTGACCTATGAGAACGGATTGGATAGCAAACTATATTACTACATTGGACCTTTGTAAAGGCTACCCTGGATGACCCGTCAAAGCCCCTCACAGCCTTCTGTACAGTCTTGGGTGTGTTTTAGATCACTTTCCCTCGGGATCAATAAAGTATGTCTGTCTGTCCGCCTGTTTCCTTGAGGGGAAATCTTGCCTGACAAATCTGTTGGAATTCTTCGAGGATATAATAGGTAGGAAAGACAAAGGAGAGTCAGTGGATATTGTATACTTGGGGTTTCAGGAGGTCTTTGTCAAGGTGCTGCACATGAGTCTAGTAGTGTTCCATGGGGTGAAGGTGGGTCAGTACTGAGACTGCTTCCGTTCATGTTATATGTCGATAATTTGGATGACAGTATTGATGGCTTGTGGCCAAGTTTGCAGTCAATACAGATAAGTGGAGGTGCAGGTGGTGTTGAAGAAGCAGGGAGTCTGCAGAAAGACTTGGTTAACATAGAGAGAATGGGCAGAGGGACAAATGTAGTGTTGTGTATGGAAGTGTATGGTCATGCAGTTTAGTAAAATTAATAAAGGTGTAGAATTTTTTTAACCAGGAGAAAATTTAAAAATCAGTAGTGCAAAAGGAGTTGGGTGTGTCATCGCGCATGATTCCCTCAAGGATATCTTATAAGTTGAGTTGGTAGTAAGAAGGCAAGTGTAATGTTAGTATTCCTTTTGAGACAAATATAATACAAAAGCAAGGATGTGATGCTGAAACTTTATAAGTTGAAGTATGAGTTTCTGATGACTCTGGGCTTATACTCACTGGAGTTCAGAAAAATGTGAGGAGAATCTCACTGAAAACTATTGAATATTGAAAGGCCTTGATATAGTGAATGTCCAGAGTTTATTTCTTATATTGGACCAGAAGTCGCAGCCTCAGAATAAGGTGACTGCATTTAGAAACAGAGATGAGGAGGAATTTCTTTATCCAGAGGGTGGTGAAACCAACTCATTGAGTACATTTAAAATGGAGGTTGATAGTTTCTTGATTAGTCAAAGCATTAAAGATTATGAGGAGAAGGCTGGAGAAAGGAGTTGAGAGGGATAATAAATCACCCATGATAGAATGATGGAACAGACTCAATGGGCTGAATGGCCTAGTTATACTCCTAGGACTTATGGTCTTATGATCTATTACAGGGATATCCACCGAGATGGAACACAACCAGAGACTGGATGTGGGTAAGTGCTCCACCTACCAATCATCCTTGTGCTAATGTCTGTTTTCCTGTCTCATTTGGCCTGCATTCAGTGTTCAGGTGTAAAAATCTACCCTTAGTCTGTAATGGAGATTCATATCCCTTGCATCTGGTCATCTGCGAAATAACTAGCACAAGTTGTTAATGTCTTGAGAGGGTGTGATAGGACGGTGGAGAGTGAATTTCACTCTGTGTCTGACCCTGGGAGTGTGTGACGGGACGGTGTGCAGGGAGATTCACTCTGTGACTGATCCCTAGAGTGTATGCTGGGACAGTGTGGAGGGAGCTTTGCTCTGTGTCTAACCATGGGAGTGCCTGATGTGATGGTGTAGAGAGAGTGTCACTCTGTTAGACTGTGGGAAAAGTTAATGATGATGGGTACAAATACAAATTCTGAGGGTACTCGTGAGGAGCGGATGTTTCTATAGTGAGAGAATTTTGAACTAGTATGTCAATCTTTACCAATGGACACCACAATTTAAACCAGTGATGATTCAAATCTTATTTGTCTCAGAGGATGAGGAGTCTGTGAAACTCTATCCCTCAAGGGGCAGGGGAAGCAAAGACTTTCAATGCTTATGTTGGGAAGTTTGTTATTGGGAAGAGGGTGAATGGTCACTGTGACAAGACTAGAATATGGAGTTGAGATATCAGCGATATTAGGCGCGGTCTGATTAAACAGTGAACTGGATCACTGGACTGAGTGTCGTATTCCTGTTCCTATTCTGTATCTCCATGTCTTCCTCTGTCACAGTATGGGTTTTATAACTGGGGTTTTGTGTTGGCATCAAGCACTAACGATCTGCTGTATTATTACAGTGGAAAGCACGATGCAACAAAACAGCGGACTGGATGTGGGTAAGTTCTCACACCTACAACAGATGAGCGGAATACAATGTTTGTCGTTACAATGTTTTCCTTAAGAGAGAATCTAGAACTTAGGAATACTGTTTAATAATGGATCTGCTAGTTTAAAGTGAAGATAAGGGAGATATTTGGAAGTCTATCTAGCAAAAGCAGTGGAAACAGAGGGTTTACGGATTTTCAGAGAGAAGTTCTTCATTAGTATGAAGTGCTAAGCATTTGTCAATGGAACTAGGTTAAGAAACTCTCTATGCAACTTGTAATTAATGAAAGCTCACACTTTATTGTCTCTGTAAAAACTATGCTGACCCCAAGCAAACAATTTAGAATATGACTTCTGCTGTTCCCTTTGTGCCAGTACTCACTCAGACAAATTATCCAATTAATAACACTGGAATAGGGGATCGATCCTTTCTTCTTCCATCCTCAGAGTTGGGGATTCTTCTTTGTGATGGTGGGTCTCTGAAGAGAGTCTTTGCTGATACCATACCTGAGGTGTCCACTTTTATATTCATTCCTTACGAACTCAAATAATGCCTTCCAGTGTCATTGGCTGTAGTTTATCTGATTGACCTTTAACATCTTTTCATTGGCTCTGCTCCAGGACAGCATCAACTTATTGCTCTCTTCCCAGCAAAGGACAGTGGGTAATTTATGGCTCTTGTTCTCTTCAGTAACCAGCTTGATAATTCTCCAGGCAGGCACTGACCTCAACATTCACAAACCTTCATGTTATATCATATCAAAAATAACTCATAAATAACTTCTTATTTGGAAAGCATCTTCAGTCCTGCAGATTACCAGAAGCAACATAATGCTTCCAATAAGATACAGAAAGCAAAGCAACTGCGTCTCACAAAATGGAGGATGTAAAACAGTTTCACAAAATGGCAGCCTCTATCTCCAAGCACATGGCAGGAACAAAGACAATTGGTCTGTCTGCTTCCACTGTCCTTGCCTTTAGAGTTTGACATTTTCTTCTATATTTTAAATCCCCCAATGCCAATAGACGGGTTACTGTGACAAAACTATGCTGCCATGGAAGTTGATGCCCGAGAACCTGAACACTGGCTCTGTGAGTCCTGTGGGGAGCTTGAAGGACCAATGTCACTGCCTCAGAATAGAGGGACTGTTTAGCAAAGAGATGAGGAGGAATTTATTTAGCCAGAGGGTGGTTAATCTGTGGAATTCATTGCCTCGGGTGGATGTGGAGGCCGACTTATTGAGTATATTTAAGGTGGAGGTTGATAGTTTTTTGATTAGTCACTGTGTTAAAAGTTCTGAGGAGAAGGGAGGTTCACTCTGTTTCTGACTCCTGGAGTGTGTGATGGGATGGTGGAGAGGGAGTTTTACTCTATGTCTGATCCCTGGAGGAAGAGATGGGACAGTGTGGAGGGAGATTAATCTGTGTCTAACCATGGGAATGTGTGATGAGACAGTGTGGAGAGATCCTCACTCTGTGTCTGATCCTTGAAGGATGTGATGAGATGGTGGAGAGGGATCTTCACTCTGGGTCTGAGCTTGGGAGCGTCGACGGATGAGGCAGTGAGAACGTTACTCTGTTTGAATTTGGGGCAACTGAGCAGAGATGGGTATGAATGCAAATCCTGAGGGAACTCATAGGAATAGGTGTGGAGTGGATGCTTCCTCTAGTGGGAGACTCTCGAACTTGGGTGTTACTCTTTACCAATGGACTCAATAAATCTTTTTTTCTCACAGAGGGTGATGGGAGTGTGGAAGAGGCAGGGAAGGGAATACTTTCAATGCTAATGTTGGGAAGTTTGTCATTAGGAAGAGGATGAATGGTCACTGGATAAGACTGGACTGTGGAGTAGAGATTTCAGTGATGCTAGACACGGTTTGTTAAATGGTGAACTGGAACTCGGGGCTGAGTTTCCTATTCCTGCTTGGGTATATTTAAAGCCGACGTTAATAGTTTCTTGAAGTGTCAGAGCATTACAAGTTATGGGGAGATGGCAGGGGAATGGAATTCAGAAGCATAATCAATCAGCTATGATGGAATGGAGCAAAGATGATGGATGATTAGATTAACCCTGCTCCTGTGCCTTATGATCCTGTGGTCTCTTACAGAAATATGCACCCGGAATGCACTTATTCATGAAATATATGTGGGTAAGTGATGCACCATCAATAACTCTCATAGACGTGAGGTGAGAGATAGGCTTTTATTAGCTGGAAGAGAGCAGTCAGCAGCAAGAGACCATCACACAACATCCTGGAGACTGAGGAAGGAGCAGTGCCTCCAATCGCATTTATATAGGGGTCTGTGGGAGGAGCCACAGGAGCAGTCAGCGGGTGGGGGGTGCATGTCCAGACAGGTATATGTAGTTCACCACAGTAAGATCTGGCTCTTACCAAACTACCTTGTGATGACGGGTGTTCCGACTCAGTTGGTCTTTGCTCAAAACAGAGTTCAGGTGTAATAATACTCCCATAGACTGTGATGGAGATTCATACCCACTGCATCTGGTCATCTGCAAAATAATCCAGCTCATATTGTTACTGTGCCTAGAAAGTATGGTGGGACATTGTGGAGGGAGCTTCACTCTGTGTCTGATCAGGGGATAGACTGTTTGGATGGTGTAGAGAGAGCCTCTCTCTCTTACTGTATGTGGGGATATAGATACAATAGGGTCTATTAAGAGACTCTCAGATAGGTACGTGGAGTTTAGAAAAGTAGAGGGCAACGAGCAGAACATTGTGGGCTGCAGGTCCTGTAATGTGCTGTAGATTTTTAAGTTCTGTGTTATATGGTTTGGGGAAAGTTGGTAGGGATGTTTAGAAATTCAAATCCTGAGAGCACTTGTTACGATGAGTGTGGAGCAGATGTTACTGTAGTGAGAGAATCTCGATGTTTGGTTTACCAATGGACACCACAATTTAGACCAGTGATGAGTCAAATCTTATTTCTCACCGAGAGTGAGAAGACTGTGAAACTCTCTCTCTCATGGGCAGGGAAAACAAATACTTTCAATGCTGATGTTGGAAAGTTTTTCATTAGGAAGAGGGTGAGAATGGTCACTGTGACAAGACTAGAATATGGAGTTGAGATATCAGTGATGTTAGTCGTGGTCTGATTAAATGGTGAACTGGATCACTGGGCTGAGTGTCGTATTCCTGTTCCTATTCTGTATGTTCATGACTTCTTCCGTCACAGCATGAGTTTTATAACTGGGGTTTTGTGTTTGCATCAAGCACTAATGATCTGATGTATTATTACAGTGGAAAGAACAACGATGGAATAAAACTGGTGACTGGATGTGGGTAAGTTCTCACAACTACAACAGATGGGCTGAATGGCTATAGGACTCTATGACAGAGTACATGCAAGGGAATGTGATTAAACATACAACACCCTGACAGGTTTTGACAGTGTGAATGAATGCTGATGCACTGCTTCCCTTGAGGGAGAACCTATAACTCTGTGTCTGACTGCTGGAGTGTGTGATGGGATGGTGGAGACGGAGTTTTACTGTATGTCTGATCTCTGGAGGAGGAGATGGGATAGTGAGGAGGGAGATTAATCTGTGTCTGATTATGGGAGAGCCTGATGGGATTTTGCAGAGAAAGCTTCACTCTCTTACACTATGTGGTGGAGGCAGATCCAACAGGTTCTTTTAAGAGACTCATTGAATTGAATTGAATTGAATTTCAGTTTATTGTCATTTAGAAACCACAAATGCAATGACACAATGTTCCTCCAGAATGATATCACAAAAGCACATGACAAAACAGAGTACACCAGAAAATCCATATAACGTTTGGCAATCCCCAATACAGAGTCCGGGGAGGCTGCTGCGTATTAATATCGCGCTACCATCTTATCGCATTTCCCAGAAAGGAGCTCCAAATCCAACAGATAAAACAAGACTACCCAGACACACCATAGATAGGTACATGGAGCTTAGAAAAATAGAGGGTTATGAGCAGGTTACATGGTCAGCACAACATTGTGGGCTGAAGAGCCTGTAATGTGCTGTATATTTTTATGCTCTGTGTTGTACAGTTTGGGGAAAGTTAGTGGGGATGGATACAAATACAAATCCTGAGGGTACTTGTTATGATGAGTGTGGAGCGGATGTTTCTGTAGTGAGAGAATCTCGACCTTTGGTGTCATTCTTTACCAATGGGCACCACTATCTAAACCAGTGAAAGTCAAATCTTATTTCTCACCAAGGGTGAGGAGTCTGTGAAACTCTCCCTCAGGGCAGGGAAAGCAATACATTCAATGCTGATGTTGGAAAGGTTGTCATTGGGAAGAGGGAGAAGGGTCACTGTGACAAGACTAGAATATGGAGTTGAGATATTGGTGATGTTAGGCACAGTCTGATTAAATGTTGAACTGGATCACTGGGCTGAGTGTCGTATTCCTGTTCCTATTCTGTATGTTCACGTCTTCCTCTGTCACATCATGTGTTTTATAACTGGGGTTTTGTGTTGGCATCAAGCACTAATGATCTGCTGTATTGTTACAGTGGAACAAACAACAATGGAACAAAACTGGGGACTGGATGTGGGTAAGTTCTCACACCCACAACAGGGGCTGTCAGACTTCATGACTGGAAGGCTATGAGGGAATGTGATTAAACGTCCTGACAGGTGTAAACTGGATGAATGACTGCTGATACAATGTCTTCACTGAGGGAGAATTTAGAACGAGGGAATACTGTTTAGTAATGGATCCGCCAGTTTAACTCGGAGATCAAGCAAATGTTGTTTGCAAGACTCTCCCGGAAAGAGCAGTGGAAGCAGAGAGGTTACATGTTTTCATAGGAAAATACTTCATTAGACTGAAGTGATACCACAGCAGAACTAGGCAGCCATGGAATTGGAGACTTGATGACCAGAGCACTAGCTCTGCAAATCTTCTGGGGATTTGAAGTCTCGATGTCAATTGTTACTCCGCTCTTTCTATTCATCAGAAATTGAAAGCGTGGAGTTTGCTTAGAAAGCTGAAAATTCTCAAATTAGGTAAGTGTCCTGGAGCAGATGGTGTACATCCAGACATTAAGATAGAGGTAGACGAAGAGATTATACAGCCATTAGTAATGATCTTTCAAGATTCACTAGATTCTGGAATTATTTCTGAGGACAGAAAAATTGCTAATGTCACACAATTCTTTCGTAAGTGCAGGAGGCAGAAGAAAGGAAAAGATATGCCAGTTAACTTGAGCTCTGTGGTTTGGAAGATTGTGTGGCCATTATAAAGGATGTGACTTCAGGATTCTTGGAGGCACATGAGAAAATGGGACGCTGTTAGCATGGTTGTGTCAAGAGGAAATCCTGCCTGACAAATGTTGGAATTCTTTGAGGCAGAAAAGACAGTCAGTGGGTACAGGTTTCTTGAATTTTCAGAAGGCTTTTGACTAGTTGCTGCACATGAGGCTGCCTAACATGTTAACAGCCCATGGCATTACAGGAAGGCACGTGGCAGGAGCAAAGACAATTGGTCTGTTTGCTTCCACTGTCCTTGCCTTTAGAGTTTGACATTTTCTTCCATATCTTAAATCCACCAATGCCAATAGACGGGTTACTGTGACAAAACTATGCAGCGATGGAAGTTGATGCCCGAGAACCTGAACACTGGCTCTGTGAGTCCTGTGGGGAGCTTGAAGGACCAATGTCACTGCCTCAGAATAGAGGGACTGTTTAGCAAAGAGATGAGGAGGAATTTATTTAGCCAGAGGGTGGTTAATCTGTGGAATTCATTGCCTCGGGTGGATGTGGAGGCCGACTTATTGAGTATATTTAAGGTGGAGGTTGATAGTTTTTTGATTAGTCACTGTGTTAAAAGTTCTGAGGAGAAGGGAGGTTCACTCTGTTTCTGACTCCTGGAGTGTGTGATGGGATGGTGGAGAGGGAGTTTTACTCTATGTCTGATCCCTGGAGGAAGAGATGAGACAGTGTGGAGGGAGATTAATCTGTGTCTAACCATGGGAATGTGTGATGAGACAGTATGGAGAGATCCTCACTCTGTGTCTGATCCTTGAAGGATGTGATGAGATGGTGGAGAGGGAGCTTCACTCTGGGTCTTAGCTTGTGTGTGTCGACGGATGAGGCAGTGAGAACGTTACTCTGTTTGAATTTGGGGCAACTGAGCAGAGATGGGTATGAATGCAAATCCTGAGGGTAATCATAGGAATGGATGTGGAGTGGATGCTTCCTCTAGTGGGAGACTCTCGAACTTGGGTGTTACTCTTTACCAATGGACTCAATAAATCTTTTTTTCTCACAGAGGGTGATGAGTGTGTGGAAGAGGCAGGGAAGGGAATACTTTCAATGCTAATGTTGGGAAGTTTGTCATTAGGAAGAGGATGAAGGGTCACTGGATAAGACTGGACTGTGGAGTAGAGATTTCAGTGATGCTAGGCATGGTTTGTTAAATGGTGAACTGGATCTTGGGGCTGAGTTTCCTATTCCTGCATGGATATATTTAAAGCCGACGTTGATAGTTTCTTGATTAGTCAGAGCATTACAAGTTATGGGGAGAAGACAGGGGAATGGAATTCAGAAGCATAATCAATCAGCTATGATGGAATGGAGCAAAGATGATGGATGATTAGATTAATCCTGCTCCTGTGCCTTATGATCCTGTGGTCTCTTACAGAAATATGCACCTGGAATGCACTTATTCATGGAATATATGTGGGAAGTGATGCACCATCAATAACTCTCATAGACGTGAGGTGAGAGATAGGCTTTTATTAGCTGGAAGAGAGCAGTCAGCAGCAAGAGACCATCACACAACATCCTGGAGACTGAGGAAGAAACAGTGCCTCCAATCGCATTTATATAGGGGTCTGTGGGAGGAGCCACAGGAGCAGTCAGCGGGGGAGGGGGGAGCGTGTTGAGACAGGTATATGTAGTTCACCACAGTAAGATCTGGCTCTTACCAAACTACCTTGTGATGATGGGTGTTCCGACTCAGTTGGTCTTTGCTCAAAACAGAGTTCATGTGTAATAATACTCCCATAGACTGTGATGGAGATTCATACCCACTGCATCTGGTCATCTGCAAAATAATCCAGCTCATATTGTTATCGTGCCTAGAAAGTATGGTGGGACATTGTGGAGGGAGCTTCACTCTGTGTCTGATCAGGGGATAGACTGATTGGATGGTGTAAAGAGAGCCTCTCTCTCTTACTGTATGTGGGGATAGAGATACAATAGGGTCTGTTAAGAGACTCTCAGATAGGTACATGGAGTTTAGAAAAATAGAGGGCAACGAGCAGAACATTGTGGGCTGCAGGTCCTGTAATGTGCTGTAGATTTTTAAGTTCTGTGTTATACGGTTTGGGGAAAGTTGGTAGGGGTGTTTAGAAATTCAAATCCCGAGGGCACTTGTTACGATGAGTGTGGAGCAGATGTTTCTGTAGTGAGAGAACCTTGACGTTTGGTTTACCAATGGACACCACAATTTAGACCAGTGATGAGTCAAATCTTATTTCTCACCGAGAGTGAGAAGACTGTGAAACTCTCTCTCTCATGGGCAGGGAAAACAAATACTTTCAATGCTGATGTTGGAAAGTTTTTCATTAGGAAGAGGGTGAGAATGGTCACTGTGACAAGACTAGAATATGGAGTTGAGATATCAGTGATGTTAGTCGTGGTCTGATTAAATGGTGAACTGGATCACTGGGCTGAGTGTCGTATTCCTGTTCCTATTCTGTATGTTCATGACTTCTTCCGTCACAGCATGGGTTTTATAACTGGGGTTTTGTGTTTGCATCAAGCACTAATGATCTGATGTATTATTACAGTGGAAAGAACAACGATGGAATAAAACTGGTGACTGGATGTGGGTAAGTTCTCACAACTACAACAGATGGGCTGAATGGCTATAGGACTCTATGACAAAGTACATGCAAGGGAATGTGATTAAACATACAACACCCTGACAGGTTTTGACAGTGTGAATGAATGCTGATGCACTGCTTCCCTTGAGGGAGAACCTATAACTCTGTGTCTGACTGCTGGAGTGTGTGATGGGATGGTGGAGACGGAGTTTTACTGTATGTCTGATCTCTGGAGGAGGAGATGGGATAGTGAGGAGGGAGATTAATCTGTGTCTGATTATGGGAGAGCCTGATGGGATTTTGCAGAGAAAGCTTCACTCTCTTACACTATGTGGTGGAGGCAGATCCAACAGGTTCTTTTAAGAGACTCATTGAATTGAATTGAATTGAATTTCAGTTTATTGTCATTTAGAAATCACAAATGCAAAGACACAATGTTCCTCCAGAACAATATCACAAAAGCACATGACAAAACAGAGTACACCAGAAAATCCATATAACGTTTGGCAATCCCCAATACAGAGTCCGGGGAGGCTGCTGCGTATTAATATCGCGCTACCATCTTATCGCATTTCCCAGAAAGGAGCTCCAAATCCAACAGATAAAACAAGACTACCCAGACACACCATAGATAGGTACATGGAGCTTAGAAAAATAGAGGGTTATGAGCAGGTTACATGGTCAGCACAACATTGTGGGCTGAAGAGCCTGTAATGTGCTGTAGATTTTTATGCTCTGTGTTGTACAGTTTGGGGAAAGTTAGTGGGGATGGATACAAATACAAATCCTGAGGGTACTTGTTATGATGAGTGTGGAGCGGATGTTTCTGTGGTGAGAGAATCTCGACCTTTGGTGTCATTCTTTACCAATGGGCACCACTATCTAAACCAGTGAAAGTCAAATCTTATTTCTCACCAAGGGTGAGGAGTCTGTGAAACTCTCCCTCAGGGCAGGGAAAGCAATGCTTTCAATGCTGATGTTGGAAAAGTTGTCATTGGGAAGAGGGAGAAGGGTCACTGTGACAAGACTAGAATATGGAGTTGAGGTATTGGTGATGTTAGGCACAGTCTGATTAAATGTTGAACTGGATCACTGGGCTGAGTGTCGTATTCCTGTTCCTATTCTGTATGTTCACGTCTTCCTCTGTCACATCATGTGTTTTATAACTGGGGTTTTGTGTTGGCATCAAGCACTAATGATCTGCTGTATTGTTACAGTGGAACAAACAACAATGGAACAAAACTGGGGACTGGATGTGGGTAAGTTCTCACACCCACAACAGGGGCTGTCAGACTTCATGACTGGAAGGCTATGAGGGAATGTGATTAAACGTCCTGACAGGTGTAAACTGGATGAATGACTGCTGATACAATGTCTTCACTGAGGGAGAATTTAGAACGAGGGAATACTGTTTAGTAATGGATCCGCCAGTTTAACCCGGAGATCAAGCAAATGTTGTTTGCAAGACTCTCCCGGAAAGAGCAGTGGAAGCAGAGAGGTTACATGTTTTCATAGAAAAATACTTCATTAGACTGAAGTGATACCACAGCAGAACTAGGCAGCCATGGAATTGGAGACTTGATGACCAGAGCACTAGTTCTGCAAATCTTCTGGGGATTTGAAATCTCGATGTCAATTGTTACTCCGCTCTTTCTATTCATCAGAAATAGAAAGCATGGAGTTTGCTTAGAAAGCTGAAAATTCTCGAAGTAGGTAAGTGTCCTGGAGCAGATGGTGTACATCCAGACATTAAGATAGAGGTAGACGAAGAGATTAAACAGCCATTGGTAATGATCTTTCAAGATTTACTAGATTCTGGAATTATTTGAGGACAGAAAAATTGCTAATGTCACACAATTCTTTCATATGTGCAGGAGGCAGAAGAAAGGAAAAGATATGCCAGTTAATGAGCTCGGTGGTTTGGAAGATGTTGTGGCCATTATTAAGGATGTGACTTCACGGTTCTTGGAGGCACATGAGAAAATGGGACACTGTTAGCATGGTTGCATCAAGAGGAAATCCTGCCTGACAAATGTTGGAATTCTTTGAGGCAGAAAAGACAAAGGAGAGTCAGTGGGTACAGGTTTCTTGAATTTTCAGAAGGCTTTTGACTAGTTGCTGCACATGAGGCTGCCTAACATGTTAACAGCCCATGGCATTACAGGAAGGCACGTGGCAGGAGCAAAGACAATTGGTCTGTCTGCTTCCACTGTCCTTGCCTTTAGAGTTTGACATTTTCTTCCATATTTTAAATCCCCCAATGCCAATAGACAGGTTACTGTGACAAAACTATGCAGCCATGGAAGTTGATGCCCGAGAACCTGAACACTGGCTCTGTGAGTCCTGTGGGGAGCTTGAAGGACCAATGTCACTGCCTCAGAATAGAGGGACTGTTTAGCAAAGAGATGAGGAGGAATTTATTTAGCCAGAGGGTGGTTAATCTGTGGAATTCATTGCCTCGGGTGGATGTGGAGGCCGACTTATTGAGTATATTTAAGGTGGAGGTTGATAGTTTTTTGATTATTCACAGTGTTAAAAGTTCTGAGGAGACTGGAGGTTCACTCTGTTTCTGACTCCTGGAGTGTGTGATGGGATGGTGGAGAGGGAGTTTTACTCTATGTCTGATCCCTGAAGGAAGAGATGGGACAGTGTGGAGGGAGATTAATCTGTGTCTAACCATGGGAATGTGTGATGAGACAGTATGGAGAGATCCTCACTCTGTGTCTGATCCTTGAAGGATGTGATGAGATGGTGGAGAGGGAGCTTCACTCTGGGTCTGAGCTTGGGAGCGTCGACGGATGAGGCAGTGAGAACGTTACTCTGTTTGAATTTGGGGCAACTGAGCAGAGATGGGTATGAATGCAAATCCTGAGGGTAATCATAGGAATGGATGTGGAGTGGATGCTTCCTCTAGTGGGAGACTCTCGAACTAGGGTGTTACTCTTTACCAATGGACTCAATAAATCTTTATTTCCCACAGAGGGTGATGAGTGTGTGGAAGAGGCAGGGAAGGGAATACTTTCAATGCTAATGTTGGGAAGTTTGTCATTAGGAAGAGGATGAATGGTCACTGGATGAGACTGGACTGTGGAGTAGATATTTCAGTGATGCTAGGCATGGTTTGTTAAATGGTGAACTGGATCTCGGGGCTGAGTTTCCTATTCCTGCTTGGGTTTATTTAAAGCCGACGTTGATAGTTTCTTGATTAGTCAGAGCATTACAGTTTATGGGGAGAAGGCAGGGGAATGGAATTCAGAAATGTAATCAATCAGCTATGTCGGAATGGAGCAAAGATGATGGGTGATTAGATCAATCCTGCTCCTGTGCCTTATGATCCTGTGATCTCTTACAGAAATATCCACCTGGAATGAAGTCATTCATGGAATATATGTCGGTAGATCTCGCTCCTAGTAAACTTCCTTGTGATGATGAGTGTTCTGACTCAGTTGGTCTTTGCTCAAAACAGAGTTCAGGTGTAAAAATACACCCATAGAGTGTAACGGAGATTCATACCCCTTGTATCTGGTCATTTGCAAAATAATCCAGCTAATGTTGCTACTGTCCCAAGAAAGTATGGTGGGGCAGAGTGGAGGGAGCTTCACTCTGTGTCTGATCAGTGGAGAGACTAATCGGATAGTGTAGAGAGAGCCTCTCTCTCTTACTGTATGTGGGGGAGACAGATACAACAGGGTCTTTTAAGAGACTCTTAGATAGGTACATTGTTTGGAAAAATAGAGGGCTATGAGCACAACATTGTGGGCTGCAGGTCCTGTAATGTGCTGTAGATTTTTAAGTTCTGTGTTATACGGTTTGGGGAAAGTTAGTGGGGATGTACAGAAATTCAAATCCTGAGGAAAATTGTTACGATGAGTGTGGAGCGGATGTTTCTGTATTGAGTGAATCTCGACATTTGGTGTCACTATTTACCAATGGACACCAGAATTTAAACCAGTGATGAGTCAAATCTTATTTCTCACCGAGAGTGAGTAGTCTGTGAAACCCTGTCCCTCATGGGCAGGGCAAACAAATATTTTTAATGCTGATTTGGAGAGCTTGTCATTAGGAAAAGGGTGAATGGTCACTGTGACAAGACTAGAATATGGCGTTGAGATTTCAGTGATGTTAGGTGCGGTCTGATTAAATGGTGAACTGGATCACTGGGCTGAGTGTCGTATTCCTGTTCCTATTCTGTATGTTCACGTCTTCCTCTGTCACATCATGTGTTTTATAACTGGGGTTTTGTGTTGGCATCAAGCACTAATGATCTGCTGTATTGTTACAGTGGAAAGCACAACGATGGAACAAAACTGGTGACTGGATGTGGGTAAGTTCTCACAACTACAACAGATGGGCCGAATGGCTATAGGACTCTATGACAGTGCATATGTGGGGGAACGAGATTAAACATACAACACCCTGATGGGTTTTGACAGGGTGAATGAATGATGATTCATTGCTTTCCTTGTGGGAGAACCTATAACTCGGGAATACTGTTTAATAATGGATCCGCCAGTTTAAAATGAAGATAAGGGAGATATTTTGAAGTCTGTCTGGCAAAAGCAGTGGAAACAGAGGGTTTACAAAATTTCGGATGAAAGTTCTTCATTAGTATGAAGTGTTAAGCATTTTTCAATGGAACTAGGTTAAGAAACTGTGCAATTTGTAATTAATGGAAGCCCACACTTTATTGTCTCTGCAACTTACAATATGAATTCTGCTGTTCCCTTTGTGCCAGTACTCACTCAGACAAATTATCCAATTTATAACACCAGAATAGGGGATCGATCCTTTCTTCTTCCATCCTCAGGCATGGGGATTCTTCCTTGCGATGGTGGGTCTCTGAAGAGAGTCTTTGCTGATACCATACCTGAGGTGTCCACTTTTATATTCATTCCTTACCAACTCAAATATTGCCTTCCAGTGTCATTGGCTGTAGGTCATCTGATTGACATTTAACATCTCTTTATTGGCTCTGCTTCAGGCCAGCATCAACTTATTGCTCTCTTCCCAGCAAAGGACAGTTGGTAATTTATGGCTCTTGTTCTCTTCAATAACCAGCTTGAATACTCCAGGCAGGCACTGACCTCAACATTCACAAACCTTTATGTCATATTATATCAAAAAGGACTCACAAAAGAATAGTGGGGACTCTCGAACTTTCAATGGCGATGCTGGAAAGATTGTCATTAGGAAGAGGTAGAAGGATCACTGTGAGAAGTGTAGACTGTGGAGTAGAGATTTCAGTGATGCTAGACATGGTTTATTAAATGATGAACTGGATCACTGCGTTTCCTATTCCCACTTGAGTATTTTTAAAGCCAACATTGATAGTTTCTTAATTAGTCAGAGCATTACAGATTATGGAGAGAGGCAGGAGAATGGAATTGTGAAGCATAATAAATCAGCTATGATGGAATGGAGCAAACTTGATGGGCTGAATAGATTAATCCTGCTTCTGTACCTTACGATCCTGTGGTCTATTACAGGAATATCCACCCGGATGGAACTCATCCAAGGACGATATGTGGGTAAGATCTCACTCGTACTAAACTACCTCGTGATGATGGGTGTTCTGACTCAGTGGGTCTGGGCTCAAAGCAGTGTTCAGCTTTAAAATTCCTTCCATAGTCTGTGACGTAGATTCATTCCCCCTGCATCTGTTTATCTGCAAAATAATCCACCTCATATTGTTCCTGTCCCAAGGGAATGTGATGGGACAGTGTGGAGGGATCTTTGCTCTGTGTCTGATCAGAGGAGAGACTGATGGGATTGTGTAGAGGGAGCTTCACTCTCTTACTCTATGTGGCAGAGGCAGATACAAACAGGGTCTTTTAAGAAACACGGTTAGATATATGGAGCTTAGAAAATAGAGAGTATGAACAGGTTACATGGTCAGCACAACATTGTGGGTGAAGGTGTTATGGTCCGGTCCGGAGCCCGTATTCCGGTTCCTGATCCGGTCTGCAGACTCCAGATTCTGGGTCTCGTAGCCATCCCTCGCTTCGCCCTTGAGCCCAATTAGTCACACCTGTGGATCATCTTGACTGAAGGAGATGCACCTGATGCCTATCAGCTGACGGTGTATATAAAGGGCTCTGGGACTGAGCATAGTTGGGGGGGCATTGTCCTGTTTATCTTGTTCCTGTGGTTCGCCCTGTTTATCTGGTTGTCCTCATCATCCTGTTCCATCCTGCTCTTCCTGGCTTGGAGTACCCATCGTCAAGATGAGTTCTGTGAGTGAGTCTGGCAGCCACCGGAGACCAAACTCCCTTCTTATCCCTTGCCTCCGTTGGGCAAGCCATGCCGGACTGCTGTTGCCCGGCGGAGGTCTCTGCCCCATCATATCCCTTGCTGCCGAAGGGATGTGCCCCGCAACCTGCCCAGGTGCCCCACGATTTGCCCAGGCCCCTGTGTTCCTGTCTGGGAGGTCCGGGCCCTGCCCAGGAGTCATGTGGCCCACCCAGAGGACTCTGACCCTTTCTATCCTTCGCTGCAGATGCGTTGTGCCCTCCAACCTGCCCAGGTGCTCCGCGACTTGCCCAGGCCTCTGTGTTCCTGTCTGGGAGGTCCGGGCCCTGCCCAGGACTTAAGTGGCCCACCCAGAGGACTCTAACCCCTTCTTATCCCTTGCCTCTGTCGGGTAAGCCAGGCCGGACTGCTGTTGCCCGGATGGGGACTTGCCTGCCTGAGCTCTGTGATCCTGCCTGTCTGAACTTCAAGACTCTCTCAGAACCCTTAGAATCATCTTGAACGCTAGGTCCCTCACGCTCGCCACGGTCCCCACATCTTGACTATGGTTTAGTTGTTCCATCCTGCCTCTGGTACTTCAGTGCCTTCGTCCTGCACTTGGTTCCAGTCTCACGCCCCCTTATGACAGAAGGGCCTGTAATGTGCTGCAGATTTTTATGCTCTGTGTTGTACAGTTTGGGGAAAGTTAGCGGGGATGGATACAAATACAAATCCCAAGGGTACTTGTTATGATGGGTGTGGAGTGGATGTTTCTGTAGTGAGAGAATCTTGACCTTTAGTGTCACCCTTTCCCAATGCGCACCACTGTTTAAACCAGTGAGAGCCAAATCTTATTTTTTCGCTGAGAGTGAGGAGTCTGTGAAACACTCTCCCTCAGCGCAGGGAAAGCAAATACTTTCAATGCTGATGTTGGGAAGTTTGTCATTAGGAAGAGGGTGAATGGTCACTGTGACAAGACTGTGGTGAACTACATATACCTGTCTGGACACGCCCCCTGCTGACTGCTCCTGTGGCTCCTCCCACAGACCCCTGTATAAAGGCGATCAAGGCCTGAGCCCGGCCTCTCAGTCTTCAGGATGTAGTATGGTGGTCACTCACTGCTTGTTCCTTCTTCCAGTCAATAAAAGCTGATATCTCGCCTTACGTCTCAGAGTGAGTTATTGATGGTGCATCAAAGACTAGAATATGGAGTTGAGATATCAGCAATATTAGGCACGGTCTGATGAAATGGTGAACTGGATCACTGGGCTGAGTGTCGTATTCCTGTTCCTATTCTGTATGTTCACGTCTTCCTCCGTCACAGCATGGGTTTTATAACTGGGGTTTTGTGTTGGCATCAAGCACTAATGATCTGCTGTATTATTACGGTGGACAGCAGAAGGATGGAACGAAACTGGGGACTGGATGTCGGTAAGTTCTCACAACTACAGAAGTGGAACCGAGTGGCTGTCAGACTCTATGACTGTAAGGGTTTGAAGAAACGTGATTAAACACTGGAAGAATGACTGCCGATACAATGTTTTCCCTGAGGGATGATTTAGAACGAGGGAATACTGTTCAATAACGCATCCGCCAGTTTAAGTCGGAGATCAGGCAAATGGTGTTTGCATGTCTCTCCTGGAAAGAGCTGTGGAAGCAGAGAGGTTACATGTTTTCATAGGAAAATACTTCATTAGACTGAAGTGATACTGTGACAGAACTAGGCAGCCATAGAAGTAGAGACATGATGACCAGAGCACCAGCTCTGCAAATCTTCTGGAGAAGTTGAAGTCCTGATATCTGTGAGACCGAGTGCAATTGTTACTCCGCTCTTTCTATTAATCAGAAATAGAAAGAGTGGAGTTTGTTTGGAAAGCTGAAAAGTCTGAAAGTATATAAGGCAGCTGGACCAGATAGTGTACACCCAAAGGTTCAGAAAGAGGTAGCCGAAATGATTATACAGGCACTAGTAATGATCCTTCAAGATTCACTAGATTCTGGAATTATTTCTGAGGACTGAAGAATTGCTGTCACACTTTTCTTTCATAAGTGCGGGAGGCAGAAGAAAGGAAATGATATGCCAGTTAACTCGAGCTCTGTGGTTTGGAAGATGTTGCAGCCATTATTAAGGATGTGACTTCAGGGTTCTTGGAGGCACATGAGAAAATGGGACACTGTTAGTATGGTTGCCTCAAGAGGAAATCTTGCCTGAGAAATGTTGGAATTCTTTGAGGCAGAGAAGACAAAAGAGAGTCAGTAGGTACAGTTTTCTTGGATTTTCAGAAGCCCCCTGACTAGGTGCTGCACATGAGGCTGCTCAACATGCTAACAGCCCAAGGTTTTACCGGAAAGATATAACCATGAATAGATAATTGGCAGGAGGCACAGAATGGGAATAAGTCTACTGTTCTGGTTGATTTGCATTGACTATAGGTGTTCCACAGGGGATAGTATTGGCAATGTTTCTTCCATGTTATATGCCAGTGATTTTGTTGACAAATTTGATGCCTTGTGGCCAAATTTACAGACGCTACAAAGGTAGGTAGAGAGGCAGGTAGTGTTAAGCAAGCAGGGAGTCTGCAAAATAACATTGACGTATTAGAAAAATGGGCAAAGTGGCAGACAGAATATAGTGTAAGGAAGTGTACTGTCATGCACTTCTACAAGGAATAAAGGTGTAGACTATGCTTTAAACGGGAGGAATTTCAAAATTCAGACGTGCAAAGAGTCTTATTGTCATCGTGCAGGATTCCCTAAAGGTTAACTTGCGGATTGAGTTGGTGGTAGAAGACAAATGTAAAGTTAGCATTCATTTCAAGAATATAATACAAGAACAAGAATGTAATGCTTCAACTATGTAAGTGATTAGTCTGAGTGCTCTTGTAAAATTCTGAGCTGTTTTCGGACCTCAATTAAGAGAAAATGTGCTGGGATTGGAGAGCGTCCAGATGAGGTGGACCAGAATGTTTCCAGAACCAGAAAGGTTAATTCAGGAAGAATGATGGATGCACTTTTTGCACTCGCTGAAGTTAAGAAGAATGAAGAGGGGATCTCACTGAACCCTATTGAATATTAAAAGGTCTTGGTATATTGGATGTCGAGAGGATATTTCCTAAAGAGTGTGAGCCTAGGGCCAGAGGTCACAGCCGTACAGTACATTTAGAACCAGAGATGAGGTATAGTTTGTTTATCCGGTGGGTGGTGAAGCTGTGAAATTCATTGACACAGATAGACTTGGAGTCCAAATAATTGGGTCTATTTAAAGCTGAGGTTGATAAATTCTGGATTAATCTGAGCATTTCAGGTTATGAGGAGAATGCTGCAGAATGGAATTGTGAAGGATAATAAATCAGCCATGGTGGAATGGAGCAAACTTGATGGGCTGAACAGATTAATCCTGCTGCTGTGCCTTACGATCCTGTGGTCTATTACAGGAATATCCACCCGGGTGGAACTCATCCATGGACGATATGTGGGTAAGATCTTGCTCGTACCAAACTACCTCGTGATGATGGGTGTTCTGACTAGGTTGGTCTGGGCTCAAAGCAGTGTTCAGCTTTAAAATTCTTTCCATAGTCTGTGACGTAGAATCATTCCCCCTGCATCTGTTCATCTGCAAAATAATCCACCTCATATTGTTCCTGTCCCAAGAGAGTGTGATGGGACAGTGTGGAGGGAGTGTCACTCTGTGTCTGACCATGGGAGAGCCTGATAGGGTAGTGTACAGAGAGCATCACTCTCTTACTCTATGTGGTGGAGGCCGGTATGACAAGTTCTTTTAAGAGACTCTTAGATAGGTACATGGAGCTTAGAAAAATAGAGGGCTATGAGCAGGTTACATGGTCAGCACAACATTGTGAGCTGAAGAGCCTGTAGATTTTTATGTTCTGTGTTATACAATTTGGGGAAAGTTAGCGAGAATGGATACAAAATACAAATCCTGAGGGTGAGTGTGGAGTGGTGTGGTGAACTACATATACCTGACTGGACACGCCCCCCCAGCTGACTGCTCCTTTGGCTCCTCCCACTGACCGTGGCTCCTCCCAAAGACCCCGGTATAAAGGCAATTGGGCCTGAGCCCTGTCTCTCAGTCTCCAGGATGTAGCATGGTGGTCAATTGCTGCTTGTTCTTTCTTCCAGTCAATAAAAGCCGACATCTCGCCTCACGTCTCAGAGAGTTACTGATAGTGCATCAAGCGGATATTTCTGTAGTGAAAGAATCTCGACTTTTGATGTCACTCTTTACCAATGGGCACCACTATTTAAATGAGTGAGAGTCAAATCTTATTTCTCACTAAGGGTGAGGAGTCTGTGAAAGTCTCTCTCTCCCGAGCGGGGAAAACAAATACTTACAATGCTGATGTTGGAAAGGTTGTCATTAGGAAGAGGGTGAAGGGTCACTGTGACATGACTAGAATATGGAGTTGAGATATCAGTGATGTTAGTCGTTATCTGATTAAATGGTGAACTGGATCACTGGGCTGAGTGTCGTATTCCTGTTCCTATTCTGTATGTTCACGTCTTCCTCCGTCACAGCATGGGTTTTATAACTGGGGTTTTGTGTTGGCATCAAGCACTAATGATCTGCTGTATTATTACAGTGGAAAGAACAACGATGGAATAAAACTGGTGACTGGATGTGGGTAAGTTCTCACAACTGCAACAGCGTCTGTTGCACTCCATGACTGTAAGGGTGTGATGGAACGTGATTAAACATCCTGATGGGTGTAGACTGGATGAATGAATGCTGAATGCTCTGTAAATCTTCTGGGGTTGTTGAAGTCTTGATATCTGTAAGTCCGAGTGCAATTGTTACTCCGCTCTTTATATTAATCAGAAATAGAAAGTATGGAGTTTGCTTAGTAAGCTGAAAAGTCTCAAAGTAGATAAGACACCTGGAGCAGATGGTGTACATCCAGACGTTAAGATAGAGGTAGATGAAGAGATTATACAGACATTAATAATGATCTTTCAAGATTTACTAGATTCTGGAATTATTTGAGGACAGAAAAATTGCTAATGTCACACAATTCTTTCATAAGTGCGGGAGGCAGAAGAAAGGAAAAGATATGCCAGTTAACTTGAGCTCTTTGGTTTGGAAGATGTTGTGGCCATTATTAAGGATGTGACTTCACGGTTCTTGGAGGCACGTGAGAAAATGGGACACTGTTAGCATGGTTGCGTCAAGAGGAAATCCTGCCTGACAAATGATGGAATTCTTTGAGGCAGAAAAGACAAAGGAGAGTCAGTGGGTACAGGATTCTTGAATTTTCAGAAGGCCTTTGACTAGTTGCTGCACATGAGGCTGTCTAACATGTTAACAGCCCACGGCATTACAGGAAGGCACGTGGCAGGAGCAAAGACAATTGGTCTGTCTGCTTCCACTGTCCTTGCCTTTAGAGTTTGACATTTTCTTCCATATTTTAAATCCACCAATGCCAATAGAAGGGTTACTGTGACAAAACTATGCTGCCATGGAAGTTGATTCCCGAGAACCTGAACACTGGCTCTGTGAGTCCTGTGGGGAGCTTGAAGGACCAATGTCACTGCCTCAGAATAGAGGGACTGTTTAATACAGAGATGAGGAGGAATTTATTTAGCCAGAGGGTGGTTAATCTGTGGAATTCATTGCCCCGGGCAGATGTGGAGGCTGATTTATTGAGTATATTTAAGGTGGAGGTTGAGAGTTTCTTGATTAGTGAGCGTTAAAAGTTCTGAGGAGAAGGGAGGTTCAGTCTGTGTCTGATTCCTGGAGTGACTCCTCTAGTGAGAGACTCTCGAACTTGGGTGTTACTCTTTACCAATGGGCTCAATAAATCTTTTTTTTCTCACAGAGGGTGATGAGTGTGTGGAAGGGAATACTTTCAATGCTAATGTTGGGAAGTTTGTCATTAGGAAGAGGATGAAGGGTCACTGGATAAGACTGGACTGTGGAGTAGAGATTTCAGTGATGCTAGACATGGTTTGTTAAATGGTGAACTGGATCTCGGGGCTGAGTTTCCTATTCCTGCTTGGGTATATTTAAAGCTGATGTTGATAGTTTCTTGATTAGTCAGAGCATTACAGATCATGGAGAGAAGGCAGGAGAATAGAATTGAGAAACATAATCAATCAGCTATGATGGAATGGAGCAAAGATGATAGATGATTAGATTAATCCTGCTCCTGTGCCTTATGATCCTGTGGTCTCTTACAGAAATATCCACCCGGAATGAAGTCATTCGTGGAATATATGTGGGTAAGATCTCACTCCTACTAAACTACCTTGTGATGATGGGTGTTCTGACTCAGTCAGTCTGTGCTCAAAAACAGAGTTCAGATGTAAAAATACACCCATATACTGTGATGGAGGTTTATACCTTCTGCATCTGTCAGCTGCAAAATAATCCAGCTAATGTTGCTACTGTCCCAAAGAAGTTTGGTGGGACACTGTGGAGGGAGCTTCACTCTGTGGCTCATCACGGGAGAGACTGATGGGATGGTGTACAGAGAGCTTCTCTCTCTTACCCTATTGGGGTGGCAGGTACAACAGGGTCTGTTAAGAGACTCTCAGATAGGTACGTGGAGTTTAGAAAAATAGAGAGCTATGAGCACAACATTGTGGGCTGCAGGTCCTGTAATGTGCTGTAGATTTTTAAGTTCTGTGTTACACGGTTTGAGGAAGGTTAGCGGGGATGTGTCAAAATTCAAGTCCTGAGAGTACTTGTTACGATGAGTGTGGAGCAGATGTTTCTGTAGTGAGAAAATCTTGACGTTTGGTGTCACTGTTTACCAATGGGCACCACAATTTAAACCAGTAATGAGTCAAATCTTATTTCTCACCTAGAGTGAGGAGTCTGTGAAACTCTCTCCCTCATGGGCAAGGAAAACAAATACTTTAAATGCTGATGTTGGAAAGGTTATCATTGGGAAGAGGGTGAAGGGTCACTGAGACAAGACTAGTAAATGGAGTTGAGATATCAGTGATGTTAGTCGTGGTCTGATTAAATGGTGAACTGGATCACTGGGCTGAGTGTCGTATTCCTGTTCCTATTCTGTATGTTCACGTCTTCCTCCGTCACAGCATGAGTTTTATAACTGGGGTTTTGTGTTGGCATCAAGCACTAATGATCTGCTGTATTGTTACAGTGGAAAGAACAACAATGGAACAAAACTGGTGACTGGATGTGGGTAAGTTCTCACACCTACAACAGATGGGCCGAATGGCTATAGGACTCTCTGACAGTGTATGTGCAGGGGAATGTGATTAAACATACAACACCTTGATGGGTTTTGACAGGGTGAATGAATGCTGATTCATTGCTTTCCTTGTGGGAGAACCTATAACTCGGGAATACTGTTTAATAATGGATCCGCCAGTTTAAAATGAAGATAAGGGAGATATTTTGAAGTCTGTCTGGCAAAAGCAGTGGAAACAGAGGGTTTACAAAATTTCGGATGAAAGTTCTTCATTAGTATGAAGTGTTAAGCATCTTTCAATGGAACTAGGTTAAGAAACTGTGCAATTTGTAATTAATGGAAGCCCACACTTTATTGTCTCTGCAACTTACAATATGAATTCTGCTGTTCCCTTTGTGCCAGTACTCACTCAGACAAATTATCCAATTTATAACACCAGAATAGGGGATCGATCCTTTCTTCTTCCATCCTCAGGCATGGGGATTCTTCCTTGCGATGGTGGGTCTCTGAAGAGAGTCTTTGCTGATACCATACCTGAGGTGTCCACTTTTATATTCATTCCTTACCAACTCAAATATTGCCTTCCAGTGTCATTGGCTGTAGGTCATCTGATTGACATTTAACATCTCTTTATTGGCTCTGCTTCAGGCCAGCATCAACTTATTGCTCTCTTCCCAGCAAAGGACAGTTGGTAATTTATGGCTCTTGTTCTCTTCAATAACCAGCTTGAATACTCCAGGCAGGCACTGACCTCAACATTCACAAACCTTTATGTCATATTATATCAAAAAGGACTCACAAAAGAATAGTGGGGACTCTCGAACTTTCAATGGCGATGCTGGAAAGATTGTCATTAGGAAGAGGTAGAAGGATCACTGTGAGAAGTGTAGACTGTGGAGTAGAGATTTCAGTGATGCTAGACATGGTTTATTAAATGATGAACTGGATCACTGCGTTTCCTATTCCCACTTGAGTATTTTTAAAGCCAACATTGATAGTTTCTTAATTAGTCAGAGCATTACAGATTATGGAGAGAGGCAGGAGAATGGAATTGTGAAGCATAATAAATCAGCTATGATGGAATGGAGCAAACTTGATGGGCTGAATAGATTAATCCTGCTTCTGTACCTTACGATCCTGTGGTCTATTACAGGAATATCCACCCGGATGGAACTCATCCAAGGACGATATGTGGGTAAGATCTCACTCGTACTAAACTACCTTGTGATGACGGGTGTTCTGACTCAGTGGGTCTGGGTTCAAAACAGTGTTCAGTTGTAAAATTACATCCATAGTCTGTGACATAGATTCATTCCCCCTTCATCTGTTCATCTGCAAAATAATCCACCTCATACTTGGATAGGTACATGGAGCTTAGAAAAATAGAGGGTATGAGCAGGTTACATGGTCAGCACAACATTGTGGGCTGAAAGGCCTGTAACGTGCTGTAGATTTTTACGCTTCATGTTGTACAGTTTGGGGAAAGTTTGGGGATGGATACAAATACAAATCCTGAGGGTACTTGTTATGATGGGTGTGGAGCGGATGTTTCTGTAGTGAGAGAATCTCGACCTTTGGTGTCACATTTTACCAATGCGCATCGCAATTTAAACCCATGATGAGTAAAGTCTTATTTCTCACAGAGGGTGAGGAGTCTGTGAAAGTCTCTCCCTCAGGGCAGGGAAAGCAAATACTTTCAATGCTGATGTTGGAAAGTTTGTTATTGGAGAGAGGGTGAATGGTCACTGTGTCAAGACTAGAAAATGGAGTTGAGATATCAGTGATGTTAGGCACGGTCTGATTAAATGGTGAACTGGATCACTGGGCTGAGTGTCGTATTCCTGTTCCTATTCTGTATGTTCACGTCTTCCTCCGTCACAGCATGTGTTTTATAACTGGGGTTTTGTGTTGGCATCAAGCACTAATGATCTGCTGTATTATTACAGTGGACAGCAGAAGGATGGAACAAAACTGGGGACTGGATGTCGGTAAGTTCTCACAACTACAGAAGCGGGACCGAGTGGCTGTCGGACTCTATGACTGTAAGGGTTTGAAGGAATGTGATTAAACATCCTGACTGGATGAATGAATGCCGATACAATGTTTCCCCTGAGGGATAAGTTAGAATGAGGGAGTACTGTTCAATAATGGATCTGTCAGTTTAACCTGGAGATCAGGCAAATGTTGTTTGCCGGTCTCTCCCGGAAAGAGCAGTGGAAATAGAGAGGTTACATACTTTCATGGGAAAATACTTCATCAGATTGAAGTGATACTATGAGAAAACTAGGCAGCCATGGAAGTGGAGACCTGAAGACTAGAGCTCCATCTCTGTAAATCTTCTGGAGAAGTTGAAGTCCAGATATTTGGGAATCCGATTGCAAACGTTACTCCGCTCTTTATTCATCAGGAATAGAAAGTGTGGAGTTTGCTTAATAAGCTGAAAAGTCTCAAAGCATATAAGTGACCTAGAACTGATGGTGTGCATCCAGGCGTTCAGAAGGAGGGGGATGAAGAGATTATACAGGCATTAGTAATGATCTTTCAAGATTCACTAGATTCTGGAATTATTTCTGAGGATTGTAAAATTGCTAATGTCATACCATACTTTCAGAAGTGAGGGAGGCAGAAGAAAGGAAGTGATATACCAGTTAACCAAAACAAAAAAAAAAGAAAATTAAAAAAAAAATGGAGCATAGAAGGTTGATGGGGGACTTGATAGAGGTATTTAAAATTATGAGGGCGATTGATGATGTTGATGGGGATAGGCTTTTTCCATTGAGAGTAGGGGAGATTCAAACAAGAGGACATGAGTTGAGAGTTAAGGGGCAAAAGTTTAAGGGTAACACAAGGGGGAATTTCTTTACTCGGAGAGCAGTAGCTGTGTGGAATGAGCTTCCAGTAGAAGTGGTAGAGGCAGATTTGGTATTGTCATTTAAAGTAAAATTGGATAGGAATATGGACAGGAAAGGAATGGAGGGTTATGGGCTGAGAGTGGGACTAGGTGAGAGTAAGCGTTAGGCATGGATTAGAAGAGCTGAGATGGCCTGTTTCCATGCTGTAATTGTTATATGGTTTAACTTGAGCTCAGTGGCTTGGCAGATGCTGTGGCCACCATTAAGGATGTGACTTCAGGGTTCTTGGAGGCACATGAGAAAATGGGACATTGTTAGCATGTTGCCTTGAGAGAAAATCTTCCCTGACAAATCTGTTGGAATTCTTTGAGGCAGAAAAGACAAAGGAGAGTTAGTGGGTACTGTTGTCATGAATTTTCAGAAGGCCCTTGACAAGTTGCTGCACATGAGGCTGCTTAACATGCTAACAGCTGATGGTATTACAGGAAACATCCAAGCATGGATAGAGCAGTGGCAGAAGGTAGCATGGGAAAATGTCTGCTATTCTGGTTGGTTCGTGATGGCTATAGGTGTTCCACAGGTGATAGTATTGGCAATGCTTCTTCCATGTTATATGTCAATGACTTAGATGACAAAATTGATGTTTTGTGGCCAAATTTGCAGACAATACAAAGGTAGGTAGTGAGGCAGGTAGTGTAGATGAAGCAGGGAGTCTGCAAAATGGACAAAATGTCAGATAGAATGTAGTTCTATCATGGTCATACATTTTGATAAAAGGAATAAAGGTGTCAACTACATTTTAAACGGGAGGAAATTCAACAATCAGAAGTGCAAAGAGACTTGGATGTCATCCTGCAGGATTCTCTAAAGGTGAACTTGCAGATTGAGTTGGTAGCAAGAAGGCAAATTCAATGTTAACATTGATTTTAAGAAGAATATTTTACAAGTAGAAGAATGTAATGCTGAAACTATGTAAGTGATTAGTCTGAGTGCACGTAATATTCTGTGCTTTTTTTGGACCTCATCTTAGAGAAAATGTGCTGGGATTGGAGAGCGTCCAGATGAGGTGGACCAGAATGTTTCCGGAACCAAAAGGGTTAATGCATGAAGAGTGTTTGATGCAATATTTGCAGTCACTGAAGTTCAGAAGAATGAAGGGGAGGGGGGTGTCCTCACTGAACTCTAGTGAATATTAAAAGGCCTTGGTATATTGGATGTTGAGAGGATATTTCCTATAGTGTGTGAGCCTAGGGCCAGAGGTCACAGCCGTACAGTACATTTAGAACCAGAGATGAGGTGGAATTTCTTTACCCAAAGGGTGGTGAAGCTGTGGAATTCATTGACACAGATAGCCCTGGAAACCAAGTAATTGGGTAAATTTAAAGCTGACATTGATAATTTCTTGATTAGTCAGAACATTGCAGGTTATGGGGAGAAGGAAGGAGAATAGAATTGTGAAGCATAATAAATCAGCTATGATGGAATGGAACAAACTTGATGGGCTGAATAAATTAAAACTGCTCCCATGCCTTATGATCCTGTGGTCTATTACAGAAATATGCACCTGGATGGAACTCATTCATAGGCTATATTTTGTTAAGATCTCACTCCTACCAAACTACCTTGTGATGATGGGTATTCTGACTTGGTTGGTCTGGGCTCAAAACAGTGTTCAGCTGTAAAAATCCACCCATAGTCTGTGATGGAAATTCTTTCCCCCTGCATCTGGTCATCTGTGAAATAATTCCCCTCATATTGTTCCTGTCCCAAAAGAGTGTGATGGGACAGTGTGGAGGGATCTTCACTCTGTGTCTGACCATGGGAGAGCCTGATAGGATGGTGTACTCTCTTATTTGATGTGGTGGAGGCAGATAGAATAGTGCCTTTTAAGAGACTCTTTGATAGGTACATGGAGCTTAGAAGAATAGAGGGGTATGAGCAGGTTACATGGTCAGCTCAACAGTGTAGGCTGAAGGGCCTGTAATGTGCTGTAGATTTTAGCAGGATTAGTGGGGATGGCTACAAATATAAATCCTGATGTTACAATGAATGAGGAGCGGATGTTTCTGTAGTGAGAGAATCTCGAACTTTGGTGTCACTGTTTACCAATGGGCACCACTACTTAAACCAGTGAGAGTCAAATCTTATTTCTCACAGAGGGTGAGGAGTCTGTGAAACTCTCCCTCAAGGGCAGGGAAAGCAAATATTTTCAATGCTGATGTTGGAAAGGTTGTCATTAGGAAGAGGGTGAATGGTCACTGTGACAAGACTAGAATACGGAGTTGAGTTATCAACAATATTAGGTGTGGTCTGATTAAATGGTGAACTGGATCACTGGGCTGAGTGTTGTATTCCTGTTTCTATTCTGTATGTTCACATCTTCCCCTGTCACAGTATGGGTTTTATAACTGGGGGTTTGTGTTGGTATCAAGCACTAATGATCTGATGTATTATTACAGTGGAAAGAACAACGATGGAACAAAACTGGGGACTGGATGTGGGTAAGTTCTTACCCTACAACAATGTCTGTTGCACTCCTTGACAATAAGGGTGTGAGGGAACGTGATTAAACGTCCTGACGGGTGTAGACTGGATGAATGAATGCTGATACAATGTTTTCACTGAGGGAGAATTTAGAATGATGGAATACTGTTTAGTAATGGATCCACCAGTTTAACCCAGAGATCAGGCAATTGTTTGCCGGTCTCTCCTGGAAAGAGCAGTGGAAGCAGAGGTTACATGCTTTCATAGGAAAATACTTCATTAGACTAAAGAGATACTATGTCAGAACTGGGCAGCCATGGAAGTAGAGACGTGAAGACTAGAGCTACAGCTCTGCAAATCTTCTGGAGAAGTTGAAGTCCCGATATCTGGTTGAATCCGAGTGCAATTGTTACTCTGCTCTTTCTATTCATCAGGAATAGAAAGTGTGGAGTTTGCTTAATAAGCTGAAAAGTCTCAAGGCATATAAGTGACCTAGAACAGATGGTGTGCATCCAGGCGTTCAGAAAGAGGGGGATGAAGAGATTATACAGGCATTAGTAATGATCTTTCAAGATTCACTAGATTCTGGAATTATTTCTGAGGATTGTAAAATTGCTAATGTCACACCATACTTTCAGAAGTGAGAGAGGCAGAAGAAAGGAAATGATATGCCAGTTAACTTGAGCTCTGTGGTTTGGAAGATGTTGTGGCCATTATTAAGGATGTGACTTCAGGGTTCTTGGAGGCACATGAGAAAATGGGACACTGTTAGCATGTTGCCTTGAGAGAAAACCTTCTCTGACAAATCCGTTGGAATTCTTTGAGGCAGAAAAGACAAATGAGAGTTAGTGGGTACAGTTTTTTTGGATTTTCAGAAGGCCCTTGACAAGTTGCTGCACATGAGGCTGCTTAACATGTTAACAGTTGATGGTACTACAGGAAACATCCGAGCATGGATAGAGCAATGGTGGAAGGCATAGAGTGGAAAAAGTCTTCTATCTGGTTGGTTCACGATGGCTATATGTGTTCCACAGGTGATAGTATTGGCAATGCTTCTTCCACATTATATGTCAATGATTTAGATGACAATTTTGTTGCTTTGTCACCAAATTTGCAGACGATACAAAGGTACGTAGTGAGGCAGGTAGTGTTGAGGATGCAGGGAGTCTGCAAAATGACAAATGGACAAAGCGTCAGATGGAATGTCATTTTATCATGGTCATGTAGTTCGATAAAAGGAATGAAGCTGTAGACTACATTTTAAATGGAAGGAAACTCAACAATCAGAAGTGCAAAGAGACTTGGATGTCATCATGCAGGATTTTCCAAAGGTTAACTTGCAGATTAAGTTGGTGGTAAGAAGGTATTAGCGTTGATTTCAAGAAGAATATGATACAAGTACAAGAATGCAATGCTTAAACTATGTAAGTGATTAGTCTAAGTGCTCTTGTGATATTGTGAGCTGTTTTCGGTTGGAATCTAAGAGAAATTTTGCTGGGATTGGAGAGAGTCCAGAGTAGGTTGACGAGAATGGTTCTGGTAATGAAAGGATTAAGTCATGAAGAGAGTTTGATGCACTTTTTGCACTTGCTGAAGTTCAGAAGAAAGAAGGGTGGGGGGGGTCTCACTGAACCCTAGTGAATATTAAAAGGCCTTGGTATATTGGATGCTGAGAGTTTATTTCCTATAGTGTGTGAGCCTAGGGCCAGAGGTCACAGCCGTATGGTACATTTAGAACCAGAGATGAGGTGGAATTTCTTTATCCAAAGGGTGATGAAGCTGTGGAATTCATTGACACAGATAGCCATGGAGGCCAAGTAACTGAGTATATTTAAAACTGACATTGATAATTTCTTGATTAGTCAGAGCATTACAGGTTATGGAGAGAAGGCAGGAGAATAGAATTCTGAAGCATAATCAATCAGCTATGATGGAATGGAGCAAAGATGATGGATGATTAGATCAATCCTACTCCTGTGCCTTATGATCCTGTGATCTCTTACAGAAATATCCACCCGGAATGCACTTATTCATGGAATATATGTGGGTAAGATCTCACTCCTACCAAACTACCTTGCGATGACGGGTGTTCTGACTCAGTTGGTCTTTGCTCAAAACAGAGTTCAGGTGTAAAAATACACCCATAGTATGTGATGGAGGTTCATACCCTTTGCATCTGGTCATCTGCAAAATAATCCAGCTCGTGTTGTTACTGTCCCAGAAAAGTATGATGGGATAGTGTGGTGGGAGCTTCACTCTGTGTCTGATCAGGGGAGAGACTAATGGGATGGTGCAGAGAGAGCCTCTCTCTCTTACCGTATGTGGGGGAGGCAGACACAACAGGGTCTTTTAAGAGACTGTTGGGTAGGTACATGTAGCTTAGGAAAATAGTGGGCTATGAGCAGGGTACATGGTCAGTGCAACATTGTGAGCTAAAGGGCCTGTAATCTGCTGTAGAAAGTGTTGGGGAAAGTTTGGGGATGGATACAAATACAAATCCTGAGGGTACTTGTTATAATGGGTGTGGAGCGGATGGTTCTGTAGTGAGAGAATCTCGACCTTTGGTGTCCCTCTTTACCAATGGGCAAAAACATTTAAACCTGTCATGTCAAATCTTATTTCTCATCCAGGGTGAGGAGTCTGTGAAACTCTCTCCCTCAGGGCAGGGAAAATAAATACTTTCAATGCTGATGTTAGAAAGGTTGTCATTGGGAAGAGGGAGAAGGGTCACTGTGACAAGACTAGAATATGGAGTTGAGATATCAGTGATGTTAGGCACGGCCTGATTAAATGGTGAACTGGATCACTGGGCTGAGTGTCGTATTCCTGTTCCTATTCTGTATGTTCATGTCTTCCCCTGTCACAGCATGGGTTTTATAACTGGGTTTTTGTGTTGGCATCAAGCACTAATGATCTGCTGTATTGTTACAGTGGAAAGCACAACGATGGAACAAAACTGGGGACTGGATGTGGGTAAGTTCTCACAACCACAACAGTGTCTGTTGCACTCCATGACTGTAAGGGTGTGAGGGAATGTGATTGAACGTCCTGACGGGTGTAGACGGGATGAATGAATGCTGATACAATGTTTTCACTGAGGGAGAATTTAGAACGAGGGAATACTGTTTAGTAATGGATCCGCCAGTTTAACCTGGAGATCAGGCAAATGTTGTTTGCAAGACTCTCCCGGAAAGAGCAGTGGAAGCAGAGAGGTTACATGTCTTCATAGGAAAATACTTCATTAGACTGAAGTGATACTGTGATAAAACGAGGCAGCCATGGAAGTAGAGACATGATGACCAGAGCACTAGCTCTGCAAATCTTCTGGGGAAGTTGAAGTCCAGATATCTGTGAATCTGAGTGCAAATGTTACTCCGTTCTTTCTATTCATCAGGAATACAAAGACTGGAGTTTGTTTAGAAAGCTGATAAGTCTGAAAGCAATAAGTTACCTGGAACAGATGGTGTACATCCAAGGGTTCAGAAAGAGGTGGCTGAAGAAATTATACAGGCATTAGTAATAATCTTTCAAGATTCACTAGATTATGGAATTATTTCTGAGGACTGAAAAATTGCTAATGTCACACTATTCTTCCAGAAGGGAGGGAGGCAGAAGAAAGGAAATGATATGCCAGTTAATTTGAGATCAGTGTTTTGGAAGATGTTGTGGCCATTATTAAGGATGTGACTTCAGGGCTCTTGGAGGCACATGAGAAAATGGGACACCTTTAACATGGTTGCCTTGAGAGAAATTCTTGGCAGACAAATGTTGGAATTCTTTGAGGTAGAGAAGACAAAAGAGAGTCAGAGGGAACTGTTTTCTTGGAGTTTCAGAAGCCCCCTGACTAGGTGCTGCACATGAGGCTGCTCAGCATGCTAATAGCCCAAGGTGTTACTGTAAAGATATAACCATGGAAAGAGCATTAGCAGGAGGCAAAGAGTGGGAATGAGTTCTGGTTGGTTTGCGATGACTATAGGTGTTCTACGAGGGATAGTATTGGCAATGCTTCTTCCACGTTATATTCAATGATTTGGATGACAAAATTGATGCTTTGTGGCCAAATTTGCAGACAATACAGAGATAGGCAGAGAGGCAGGCAGTGCTGTGGAAGCAGGGAGTCCGTAAGATGACTTGGATGTACTAGGAAAATGGGCCAAGTGGCAGATAGAATGTAGTGTAAGGAAGTGTATGGTCATGCACTTCTATAAGCAATAAAAGTGTAGACTATATTTTAAACGGGACGATATTCAAAATTCAGAAGTGCAAAGAGACTTGTCATCGTGCAGGAGTCTCTAAAGGTTAACTTGCAGATTATGTTGGTTGTAAGAAGGGAAGTGCAATGTTAGCATTGATTTCAAGAAGAATAGAATACAAGAATGTAATGCTTAAAACATGTAAGTGATTTGTCAGACTGCCCTTGCAACATTGTGAGCAGAGTTTGGTCCGAACCCAAGAGTAAATGTGCTGGATTGGAGAGAGTCCAGAGTAGGTTCATGAGAATGTTTCTTGTAATGAAAGGGTTAATTCATGAAGCGCGTTTGATGCACTTCTTGCACTTCAGAAGAATGAAGGGGGAATCTCACTGAACCCTATTGAATATTGAAAGGCCTTGGTTTATTAGATACCGTGGGAATCTTTCCAATAACGTGCAAGCCTATGAGGAGAGGTCACAGCCTCGGAAAACAGGGAGTGCATTTAGATGCAGAGATGATGTGGAATTTCTTTATCCAGAGGGCTTACGTCCCAATGTCTGTGAGTCCAAGTGCAAATGGTACTCCACTCGTTCTATCAATAAGGAGAATGTCCTTGAAAAGCTGCATCTAGGTAAGCCACTGGATCAGATGGTGCACACCGACAGGTTCAGAAAGAGGTAGCTGAAGAGATTATGCTGGCAACTATAATAATCCTTCAAGGATCACTAGATTCTGGAATGGTTACTGAGGGCTGGAGAATTGCTAATGTCATGCCATTCTTTCAGAAAGGATGGTGTCTGAAGAAAGGAAATTTTCTGCCAGGTAACTTGACCTCAGTGGTTCAGAAGATGTTGGTGTCTATTATTAAGGATAAGACTTTAGGGTTCTTGGAGACAGATCAGAAAGGGGACACAGTCAGCATGGTTTCCTTGATAAATGTTGGAATTCTTTGAGGCAGGAAAAACAAAGGGGAATCAGTGGGTAATGTTTCCTTGGATTTTCAGAAGGCCCCTAACTAGGTGCTGCACTTGAGGCTGCTTAACATGCTAACAGCCCATGGTATTACAGGAAAGATACCAGTATGGATAGAGCATGGCAGGAGGCAAAGAGTGGGAGTAAGTCTGCTATTCTGGTTGGTTTGCGATGATTATAAGTGTTCCACAGGGAATAGTATTGGCAATGCTTCTTCCACATTATATGTCAATGACTTAGATGACAAAATTGATGTTTTGTGGCCAAATTTACAAACAATACAAAGGTAGGTGGGGAGGCAGGTAGTGTAGAGAAAGCAGGGAGTCTGCAAAATGATGGATGTACTAGGAAAATGGACAAAGTGGTAAATAGAATATAGTGTAAGGAAGTGTATGGTCATGCACTTCGATACTAGGAATGAAGGTGTTGACTACATTTTAAATGGGTGGAAATTCAACAATCAGAATTGCAAAGAGATTTGGATGTCATCGTGCAGGATTCCCTAAAGGTGACTTGCAGATTGAATTGGTGGTAAAAAGGCAAATGCAAAATTAGCATTGATTTCAAGAAGAATATAATACAAGTACAAGGATGTAATGCTTAAAACATGTCAGTGATTAGTCACAGTGCTCTTGTAATATTGTGAGCAGTTTTCAGTCCTCATCTAAGAGAAAATGTGCTGGGATTGGAGAGAGTCCAGAGGAGGTTCATGAGAATGTTTCCACAAGGAAAGGGTTAATGTAATAAGAGTGTTTGATGCACTTCTTGCACTCACTGAAGTTCAGAAGAATGAAGGGGGGATCTCACTGAGCCTGAATGAATATTGAAAGCCGTTAGTATATTGGATGTTGAGAGGAAATTTCCTAGAGTGTGTGAGCCTAGGACCAGAGGTCACAGCCTCGGAATGGAGGGAGTACATTTAGAAACAGGGATAAGGTGGAATTTCGTTAAGCCAGAGGGTGTTGAAACTGTGGAATACCCATGGAGGCCAAGTAATTGGGTATATTTAAAGCTGAAGTTGCTAGTTTCTTGATTAGTCCGACCATTATAGGTTATGGGGGTTATGGGGAGAAGGCAGGAGAATGGAATTGAAAAGGATAATCAATCAGCCATGTTGGAATGGAATAAACTTGATGGGCTGAATAGATTAATCCTGCTTCTGTGCCTTACGATCCTGTGGTCTATTACAGAAATATCCACCCAGATGGAACTCGCCCATGGACGATATGTGGGTAAGATCTTGCTCGTACCAATCTACCTTGTGATGATGGGTGTTATGACTTGGTTGGTCTGGGCTCAAAACAGTGTTCAGCTGTAAAATTCCATCTATATTCTGTGATGGGGATTCATACCCCCTGCATCTGGTCATCTGCAAAATAATCCACCAAATGTTGTTATGTACCAAAAGAGTGTAATGGGACAGTGTGGAGGGAGTTTCACTCTGTGTCTGACTATGGGGGAGCCTGATGGGATGGTGTAGAGAGAGCTTCACTCTCTTACTCTACATGGTGGAGGCAGATAGAATAGCATCTTTTAAGAGACTGTTAAGTAAGTACAAGGAGCTTAGAAAAATAGAGGGTTATGAGCAGGTTACATGGTCAGCACAACATTGTGGGCTGAAGGGCCTGTAATATGCTGTAGATTTTTATGTTCTGCATTATACAGTTTGGGGAAAGTTAGTGGGGATGTGTAGAAATAAAAATCCTGAGGGTATTTGTTACGATGGGTGTGGAGCGGATGTTTCTGTAGTGAGAGAATCTCGACCTTTGGTGTCACTCTTTACCAATGGGCACCATTATTTAAACCAGTAATGAGTCAAATCTTATTTCTGACTGAGAGTGGTAAGACTGTGAAACTCTCTCTCTCATGGGCAGGGAAAACAAATACTTTCAATGCTGATGTTGGAAAGTTTGTCATTAGGAAGAAGGTGAATGGTCACTGTGACATGACTAGAATACGGAGTTGAGATATCAACAATATTAGGCACGGTCTGATTAAATGGTGAACTGGATCACTGGGCTGAGTGTCGTATTCCTGTTTCTATTCTGTATCTTCACGTCTTCCTCCGTCACAGCATGGGTTTTATAACTGGGGTTTTGTGTTGGGATCAAGCACTAATGATCTGCTGTATTGTTACAGTGGAAAGAACAACGATGGAACAAAACTGGGGACTGGATGTGGGTAAGTTCTCACAACTACAACAGTGTCTGTTGCACTCCATGACTGTAAGGGTGTGAGGGAACTTGATTGAACGTCCTGACGGGTGTAGACTGGATGAATGAATGCTGATACAATGTTTTCACTGAGGGAGAATTTAGAACGAGGGAATACTGTTTAGTAATGGATCTGCCAGCTTAACCTGGAGATCAGGCAAATGTTATTTGCCGATCTCTCCTGGAAAAAGCAGCAGTGGAAGCAGAGAGGTTGCATGTTTTTATTGGAAAATACTTCATTAGACTGAAGTGATACCCCAACAGAACAAGACAGCTACTGAAGTAGAGACCTGATGACCAGAGCACTAGCTCTGCAAATCTTCTGGAGAAGTTGAAGTCCCGATATCTGTGAGTCCAAGTGCAAATATTACTCCACACTTTCTATTCATCAGAAATAGGAAAACTGGAGTTAGCTTAGAAAGCTGAGAAGTCTCAAAGCAATAAGTTACCCTGGAGCAGATGATGTGCACCCAAGGGTTCAGAAAGAGTTGTCCGAAGAGATTATACAGGCATTTGTAATGATCGTTCAAGATTCACTTGAATCTGGAATTATTTCTGAGGACTAAAAAATTGCTAATGTCACACTTTTCTTTCAGAAGGGAGGGAGGCAGAAGAGAGGAAAAAAATATGCCAGTTAACTTGAGCTCTGTGGTTTGGAAGATGTTGTGGCCATTATTAAGGATGTGACTTCACGGTTCTTGGAGGCACGTGAGAAAATGGGACACTGTTAGCATGGTTGCCTCGAGAGGAAACCTTGCCTGACAAATGTTGAAATTCATTGAGGCAGAAAAGACGTGGAGAGTCAGTGGGAACTGTTTTCTTGGATTTTCAGAAGGCCCCTGACTAGGTGCTGCAATGAGGCTGCTTAACATGCTAACGGGAAGGATACAACCATGGATAGAGTATTGGCAGGAGGTAAAGAGTGGGAATGACAGGTACAACTTGCTGGAGGAAATCAGCAGGTTGGGCAGCATCCGTGGTAATGAGCAGTCAATGTTTTGTGCTGAGACCCTTCGTCAGGACTGAAGAGAGAGGGGGCAGGGGCCCTATAAAGAAGGTGGGGTGAGGGTGGGAAGGAGAAGGCTGGTAGGTGCCAGTTGAAAAACCAGTAAGGGGAAAGATCAAGGGGTGGGGGAGGGGATAGGCAGGAAAGGTGAAGAAGGAATGTCAGGGGAAAGCACTATGGGTAGTAGAAGGAGACGGAACCATGAGGGAGGTGATAGGCAGCTGGAGGAGGAGGCAGAGGGAAACTGGGATGGGGAAAGGGAGGGGGAGGAAACTAACAGAATATGGAGAATTCAATGTTCATGCTAAGAGGCTGGAGACTCCCCAGACGGTATATGAGGTGTTGCTCCTCCAACCTGAGTTTGGCCTCATCATGGTAGTAGAGGAGGCCATGTATGGACATATCTGAATGGGAATGTGAAGCAGAGTAGAAGAGGGTGGCAATCTGGAGATCCTGTCTGTTATGGCAGGTGCTCAATGAGGTGATTTCCCCCAATCTGCGTTGGATCTTGCCAATGTAGAGGAGGCCGCACCGGATGCAATAGGTGACTCCAACAGACTCCCAAGTGAAGTGTTGCCTCACTTGGAAGGACTGTTCGGGGCCCTGAATGGTGGTAAGAGATGAGGTTTAGGGACAGGTGTGGCACTTACGCTTGCAGGGATAAGTGCCAGGTGGGAGATCTGTAGGGAGGCACGTGTGGACCAGAGAGTCGCGGAGGGAACGATCCCTGCAGAAAGTGGAGAGGGAAAGATGTGCTTAGCGGTGGGGTCCTGTTGAAGGTGGTGAAGTTGCGGAGGATAATGTGCTGGATCCAGAGGCTGGTGGGTGGTAGGTGAGGACAAGGGAACTTGGTCCCTGTTGTGGTGATGGGAGGATGGGGTGAGGGCCAAAGTGCGGGAAATGGAGGAGATGCGGGTGAGGGCATCATTGATAATGGCAGAAGGGAAACCACGATCCTTAAAAAAAGAAGACATTTGAGATGTCCTGGAATGGAAAGTCTCATCCTAAGAGCAGATGCGTTGGAGATGGAGGAATTGGGAATAGGGAATAGCATTTTTGCATTTGGCAGGGTGAGAAGGGGTATAGTCAGTAGGTTTACAGAAGATGTCGGTCTCCATCACTGGAGACTGAGAGATTGAGATAGGGGAAAGAAGTGTCCGAGATGGACCAAGTGATTTTAAGGGCTGGGTGGAAGTTAGAGGTAAAGTCGAAGAAATTGAAGAGCTCAGAATGGGTGCAGGAAGCAGCACCAGTGTAGTCATCAATGTAGTGAAGGACAAGTTGGGGAGCAGTACCAGTATAGAATTGGAGCATAGACTGCTTCACATAACCAATGAAGAGGCAGGGATAGCTGGGGCCCATGCGAGCACCCATAGCTACACCCTTGGTCTGAAGAAGGTGGCAAGAGCCAAAAGAGAAGTTATTAAGTGTCAGTACCAGTTCCGTTAACCGGACGAGTGTGGTGGTGTTGGGGAACTGGTGAGGTCTGCTGGTTTCCACAAATGATGCCCGACCTGCACGTTGTAATGTTGCTTTGACCCCAGCATCTGCAGTGTACTTTGTGTAAAGAGTGGGAGTAAGTCTGCTATTCTGGTTGGTTTGTGATTTCTTTAGGTGTTCCGCAGGGCATGGTACTAGCAATGCTTCTTCCACGTTATATGTCAATAACTTAGATGACAAAATTAATGTTTTGTGGCCAAATTTGCAGATAATCCAAAGCTAGGCAGAGAGGCAGGTGGTGTTGAGGAAGCAGGGAGTCTGCAAAATGACTTGGATGTATTCGAAAAATGAGCACAGTGGTAAATCTTTGGACTATTTTTACTGTGCCCATGGTCTTTTTTTTTATCAATTATGCTATTGTTTGGATAGTTGTAACTATATGTTGTAACTACGTGGTTTTGTGTAGGTCTTGTAGCTTTATTTTTTGGTCTTGTTTTGTCTGGTGGTTTTGGAGCTCCTTTCTGGGATGCGCGCTAAGATGGTAGCGCGATATTAATACGCAGCGGCCTCCCTGGACTCTGGATTGGGGATTGCCAAACGTTATATGGATTTTCTGGTGTAGTCTGTTTTGTCATATGCTTTTGTGATATCATTCTGGAGGAACGTTGTCTCATTTTTTTAACTACATTGCATTTGTGGTTTCTAAATGACAATAAACTGAATCTGAATCTGAAATAGAATATAGTGTAAGGAAATGTATGGTCATGCACTTTGATACAAGGAATAAAGGTGTCAACTACATTTTAAATGGGAGGAAATTCAACAATCAGAAGTGCAAAGAGACTTGGGTGTCATCGTGCAGGATTCTCTAAAGGTGAACTTGCAGATTGAGTTGGTGGTAAGAAGGCAAATGCAAAGTTAGCATTGATTTCAAGAAGAATATAATACAAGTACAAGGATGTAATGCTGAAACTATGTAAGTGATTAGTCAGAGTGCTCTTTTAATATTGTGAGCAGTGTTCAGTCCGCATCTGAGAGAAAATGTGCTGGGATTGGAGAGAGTCCAGAGGAGGTTCATGAGAATGTTTCTGCATATGAAAGGGTTAACACAATAAGTGTGTTTGATGCACTTCTTACATTCACTGAAGTTCAGAAGAATGAAGGGGGATCTCACTGAACCTTATTGAATATTGAAATCTGTTAATATATTGGATGTTGAGAGGGTATTTCCTAGACTGTGTGAGCCTAAGACCAGATGTCACAGCCTTAGAATAGGGGGAGTACATTTAGAAATGGGGGTAAGGTGGAATTTGTTTAGCCAGAGAGTGGTGAAACTGTGGAATAGATGTGGAGGCCAAGTAATTGGGTATATTTAAAGCTGAGGTTGCTAGTTTCTTGATTAGTCAGAGCATTGCAGGTTATGGTGAGATGGTAGGAGAAAAGAATTGAGATGGATAATCAATCAGCCATGTTGGACTGGAACAAACTTGATGAGCTGAATAGATTAATCCTGCTGCGGTGCCTTACGATCCTGTGGTCTATTACAGAAATATCCACCTGGATGGAACTCATCCAAGGACGATATGTGGGTAAGATCTCACTCGTACTAAACTACCTTGTGATGATGGGTTTTCTGACTTGGTTGGTCTGGGCTCAAAACAGTATTCAGCTGTAAAGTTTCACCCATAGTCTGAGACGGAGATTCATACCCCCTGCATTTGGTCATCTGCAAAATAATCCACCTCATATTGTTACTGTTTAAGAGAGTGTGATGGGACCATATGGAGGAAGCTTCATTCTGTGTCTGATCATACTCACATGCTGTATAATTACAGCCTGATTGGATGGTATAGAGGGAGCTTCACTCTGCAGTGGAGGTAGATACAATAGGGTCTTTTAAGAGACTCTTAGATAGGTACATGGATCTTAGAAAAATAGAATGGCTATGAGCAGGTTACATGGTCAGCACAACATTGTGGGCTGCAGGGCCTGTAATGCGCTGTAGATTTTTATGTTCTGTGTTATACAGTTTGGGGAAAGTTAGCGGGGATGTGTAGAAATATAATTCCTGAGGGTACTCATTATGATGGGTGTTGGGAGAGAATCTTGACGTTTGGTGTCAATTTACCAACGGACGCCACAATTTAAACCAGTGATGAGTCAAATCTTATTTCTCACTGAGGGTGAGGAGTCTGTGAAAGTCTCTCCCTCAGGGCAGGGAAAACAAATACTTTCAATACTGATGTTGTTAAGGTTGTCATTGGGAAGAGGGTGAAGAGTCACTGTGACAAGACTAGAATATGGAGTTGATATATCAGCGATGTCTGATTAAATGGTGAACTGGATCACTGGGCTGAGTGTCGTATTCCTGTTCCTATTCTGTATCTTCATGTCTTCCTCTGTCACAGTATGGGTTTTATAACTGGGGTTTTGTGTTGGTGCTAAGCACTAATGATCTGCTGTATTTTTGCTGTGGAATGCGCAAAAATGCACCAAAACTGTGGGTAAGTTCTCTCACCTACAACAGTGGGTCCAAATGACTGTAGGATCCTTTGACTATAAGGGTGTGAGAGAATGTAGTTAAACATAAAATGTCCCGACGGGTTTTGATGGGATAAATGAATGACAATGCAATGTTTTCTCTGAGAGTGGATTTAGAATGAAGTTATAGTGGGAATGAAGCTAGCTAAAACCAGAGTTAAGGCAAATGTTGTTTGGAGGTCTCTCCGAGAAAGAGCAGTGGGGGCAGAGAAATTATATATTTTCATAGGAAAATTCTTCATTAGTATGAAGGGATACTGTGACAAAACTAGGCAGCCATGAAAGTAGGGGCACGATGACCACTGCAGTGGCTTTGCAAATCTTCTGGGGAAGCTGATGTCTGTGAGTCAAAGTGCAAATGTTACTCCACTCTTTCTATCAATAAGGAGAATGTGCTTGAAAAGCTGGAAGTAGATAAGTCACTGGACCAGATGGTGTACACCCAAGGGTTCAGAAATAGGTAGCTGAAGAGATTATGCAGGCAATTATAATAATCTTTCAAGAATCACTAGATTCTGGAATTATTTCCGAGGACTGGAGAATCGCTAATGTCACTCCATTTTTTTCAGAGGGGAGTGTGGCAGAAGGAAGGAATATTTCTGCCAGCTAACTTGTCCTTAGTGTTTCAGAAGATGTTGGTTTCCATTATTAAGGATATGACTTCAGGATTCTTGGAGACATATGAGAAAGTGGGACACAGTCAGCCTGGTTTAATCGAGGGGACATCTTGCCTGCAAATCTTGGAATTCTTTGAGGCAGGAAAGACAATGGGGAATCAGTGGGTAATGTTTCCTTGGATTTTCAGAAGGCCCCTAACTAGGTGCTACACTTGAGGCTGCTTAACATGCTAACAGCCCATGGTATTACAGGAAAGATACCAGTATGGATAGAGCATGGCAGAAGGCAAAGAGTGGGAGTAAGTCTGCTATTCTGGTTGGTTTGCGATGATTATAGGTGTTCCACAGGGAATAGTATTGGCAATGCTTCTTCCACGTTATATGTCAATGACTTGGATGACAAAATTGATGTTTTGTGGCCAAATTTAAAGACCATACAAAGGTAGGTGGGGAGGCAGGTAGTGTAGAGAAAGCAGGGAGTCTGCAAAATGATGGATGTACTAGGAAAATGGACAAAGTGGCAAACAGAATATAGTGTAAGGAAATGTATGGTCATGCACTTCGATACTAGGAATGAAGGTGTTGACTACATTTTAAACGGGAGGAAATTCAACAATCAGAAGTGCAAAGAGACTTGGGTGTCATCGTGCAGGATTCTCTAAAGATGAACTTGCAGATTGAGTTGGTGGTAAGAAGGCAAATGCAAAGTTAGCATTGATTTCAAGAAGAATATAATACAAGTACAAGGATGTAATGCTGAAACTATGTAAGTGATTAGTCAGAGTGCTCTTGTAATATTGTGAGCAGTGTTCAGTCCGTATCTGAAAATGTGCTGGGATTGGAGAGAGTCCAGATGAGGTTCACGAGAATTTTTCCAGAACCAAAAGGGTAAATGCATGAAGAGCGTTTGATGCACTTCTTGAACTCACTGAAGTTCAGAAGAATGAAGGGGGGATCGCACTATTGAATATTGAAAGGCCTTGGTATATTGGATGTCGAGAGGATATTTCCTAGAGTGTGTGAGCCCAGGGCCAGAGGTCACAACCTCAGAATAGAGGGAGTACATTTAGAAACAGGGAGAAGGTGGAATTTCGATTGCTAGAGGGTGTTGAAACTGTGTAATAGACATGGAGGTCACATAATTGGGTATATTTAAAGCTGAGTTTGATAGTTTCTTGATTAGTCTGAGCATTACAGGTTATGGGGAGAAGGCAGGAGAATGGAATTTAAGCATAATAAATCAGCCATGATGGAATGGAGCAAACTTGATGGACTGAATAGATTAATCCTGCTTCTGTGCCTTATGATCCTGTGGTCTATTACAGGAATATCCACCCAGATGGAACTCATCAAAGGACGATATGTGGGTAAGATCTCACTCGTATTATACTACCTTGTGATGATGGGTGTTCTGACTTGGTTGGTCTGGGCTCAAAACAGTGTTCAGCTGTAAAATTTCACCCATAGTCTGAGACGGAGATTCATACCCCTTGCATTTGGTCATCTGCAAAATAATCCACCTCATATTGTTATTGTTTAAGAGAGTGTGATGGGACCGTATGGAGGAAGCTTCATTCTGTGTCTGACCATACTCCCATGCTGTATAATTACAGCCTGATTGGATGGTGTAGAGGGAGCTTCACTCTGCCGTGGAGGTAGATACAATAGGGTCTTTTAAGAGACTCTTAGATAGGTACATGGATCTTAGAAAAATAGAGGGCTATGAGCAGGTTACATGGTCAGCACAACGTTGTGGGCTGCAGAGCCTGTAATGTACTGTAGATTTTTATGTTCTGTGTTATACAGTTTGGGGAAAGTTAGCGGGGATGTGTAGAAATATAATTCCTGAGGGTACTCATTATGATGGGTGTTGGGAGAGAATCTTGACGTTTGGTGTCAGTTTACCAACGGACGCCACAATTTAAACCAGTGATGAGTCAAGTCTTATTTGAGGGTGAGGAGTCTGTGAAACTCTATCCCTCAAGGGGCAGGGGAAGCAAAGACTTTCAATGCTTATGTTGGGAAGTTTTTTATTGGGAAGAGGGTGAATGGTCACTGTGACAAGACTAGAATATGGAGTTGATATATCAGCGATATTAGGTGCGGTCTGATTAAACAGTGAACTGGATCACTGGGCTGAGTGTCGTATTCCTGTTCCTATTCTGTACGTTCACATCTTCCTCCGTCACAGCATGGGTTTTATAACTGGGGTTTTGTGTTTGTGTCAAGCACTAATGATCTGATGTATAATTACAGTGGAAAGTACATTGATGGAATAAAACTGGGGACTGGATGTGGGATTATTCTCACACCTACAACAGTGGGACCAAATGGCTGTATGGGTGTGAGGGAACGTGATTAAACTGATGACAGCCTGATAGCAAACAATAGAGAATCTGTAGATGCTGGAAATCCAAGCAACACAAACACAATGCTGGACAGGCAGCATCCATGGAAAAAAGTGCAGTCGACTTTTTGGGATGAGACCCTTCAGCAGGACATACATTCTGATAGGTTTATTTCTTTGAGGGAAGATCTAGACCAAGGGAGCACTCTCCTGGAAAGAGTAGAGAAAGCAGAGAGTTTACCAATTTTCAGTGAAAGATTCTTCATGAGTATGAAGGTTTATTGTTATAAAACTAGGCAATCATGGAAGTAGAGGCATGATGACCAGAGTCCTGGCTCTGTGAGTCCTCTGGGGATGTTGAAAGCCTAACGTCTGTGAGTCACTCTCCTCTTACTATTAATGAGAATATCCATGGGAAACTGAAAAGTCTGAATGTAGATGAGTCTCCTGTACCAGATGGACTCCCCCCCCCCCCCAAGGGTTCTGATAGAGGTGGCTGAAGAGATTGGGGAGGCATTAGTAATGATCTTTCAAGAGTCACTAGATCCTGGCATGGTTTCTGAGGATTGGAAAATTTCCAATGTCTCTCCACCCTTTCAGAAGGGGGGGGGGAGGCAGAAGAAAAGAAACTTAAAGGCCAGTTAGTCTGACTTCAGTGGTTGGGAAGTTGTTGGATGAGGTTTTGGGGTACATGGGTATCCAGCTGGATGGAACACAATGAGCGACTACATCCCTTGGATCTGGTCATCTGCAAAATATTCCAACTCATGTTGTTATTGTCCCAGGAGTGTGCGATGGGATGGTAGAGAGGGAGCTTCACTCTGCGTTTGAGTCTGTGGTATGTGATAGAATGGTGTGGAGGGAGCATCACTCTGTGTCTGACCCTGGGAGTTTGTGACAGAAGAGTGTAGAGTGATGTTCACTCTGGTACTATGCGATGAAATGGTGTGGAAGCAGCTTCACACTGTGTCTGACCCTGGGAGTGTGTGATGGGATGATATGGAGGGCGTTTTACTCTGTGTCTGTCCCCAGGAGTGTATGATGGAACGGTACGGAGGAAGCTTCAGACTGTGGCTGACCTGAGGAGTGTGTGATGAGACAGTGTAGCGAGTTTTCCCAGGTTTCAAAGGTGGGAGTTATCCGAAGAGGGTGGACAGACCAGCATATTTCACCTTGGAGCATCAGGGTCAAAAGGGCCTATCTATGGCAGTTTGAAAATAATTTAAAGCAGAGATGGGTTTACAGTCATAGCCTTTTCTCAAGGAAAAGGAATTGAAAACTACAGGCCATAGGCTTAAGGAGAGAGGACAGATCTTTAAAAGGGAACTGAGTGGTAACCTCTTCACCCAGAAGGTGGTCCATATACGGAAAGAGCTGCCTGAGGAATTAGTTGAGGCAGGTACAATACCAAACTTTTTAAGTAAGTTAAACAGGTAAGATTTTGAGGTGTCTGGACTTAATGCAAGTGAATAGGATGGTCAGCAGGTTTGAATTGGACTGATGGGACTATTTCCATGCTCTAGATTATTAATATATATTTTACTCATTTTTTTATCTCTCTGTCAAAGAGCAGAGGAGTAGCCCTGTGAATATATTAAAGTGGAAAAGGACTGCTCTGATAAGCGGGGTGACTCATAGTTGGTAAAAGTCTACAGGAGGGAAATGGGGTCGTGGAATTTGGAATACAATATAAATCAGTCATGGGCTTGTTACATTGAGCAGTCTTGCAGGGTTGATTGTCTAAGTGGCCATCCCGGCTCCTAATTCCAACATCCATAAATCCCTCAGATTTCCCATTGGTAATGGAGCTGGAGGTTTCTGGGAGATATTAATCACTGGGATCTAAACTAAACCTGATGATCTGGCTGAATTTCTCGGTGTTGTTAGTGGATTCTTGCTTATCAATTGTACAATGGATGCATGCCCTCACAGTGGGGACTAGGTTCCAGATGGAGGGTGGATGGGTCAGAACATTGGGATTGGCCACTGTTCCATCCCACGGTCACTAATGTCCCTCAGCCAACACTTCACACACACCCTCTCTGGATCACAGATGCTGGAAGATAACTGATACTGAGGATCTGTGTTATTATTACAGGAGAAACCAGATCGATGGAACACAACTGAGGACTGGATGTTGGTAAGTTCTTAGACCTAACAGACTCCCTTGTGCTGACGTGTTTTCCTGACTCATTTGGTCTGGGCTCAGAACACAATGAGTGAGAAGGGGTTTGTTTTGTTGTTTAGAACATTAAAAGCTGGAGTTGGCCATCGAGTCTGCTCTGGCATTGTGCAAGACCATTCTGAGGTGGCCATGGACGCAGCTCCACCTACCTGCCTTCCCCCCCACCCCCACCAACCCCCTAATTCTCCTGTTATGCAAATCTGTTCCCTGAATCTTGAGGCTATGTCCTCCAGTTCTCATCAAATTTACCAGTGGAAGCAACTTTCCTGCCTCTTTCTTATCTATTTGTTTCATAATTTATGTTTTTATAATATCCCTCTCTTCTGAATTTCAGTGAGTGTAGTCCTAAGCAACTTGACCTTTCCTCTTAGACTAACCCCCTCATCTCTGGAATCAACCCAGTGAACCTCCTCTGCACTACCTCCAAGGATAATATGTCCTTCCTCAAGTAAAGAGGTCAGAACAGCACACACTACTTCAGATGCAGCCTCACTAGTACCCTGTACAGTTGCAACGCTACCTCTCTGCTCTTAAACTCAATACTTCTAGCAACAAAAACCAACATTCTTTTTGTTTTCTTTGTAACCAGTTGAATTTGCAAGCCAGCCTTTTGCAATTCATAGAGTACTACTCCCAAGTACTTCTGCACAATGGCACTGTTTAAATAATAGCATTTTCCTCCTAATTGAATGGCCTTGCATTTACCAGTATTGTACTCCATCTACTAGGCCCATGCCCTCTCACTTAACCTATCTATATCCCTCATGGTGGGCATGCTATGTTGGCACTGGAATGTGTGGCGACATTTGTGAACTGCCCCAAGAATATCCTTTGCTTATGTTTGTTGTTAGCACAAACAATGCATTTCACTAGACATTTTACTGACAGTTTCTGAAGCTTGTTGTTGTCTGTTGGACTTCATTTCATGAGAGTATCACAGTTAGCACAACACTATATAGTGCTGGCTGTAAGACCAGAATTCAATTCCTGACTCTACCTGTAAGAAGTTTGTACATTCTCCCCATGACTACAGGGGTTTACTCTAGGTGCTCCGGTTTCCTTCCACATTTCAATGACGTATTTTTGAGGGGTGATTGATAAGTTTGTGGCCTAAGGTAGAAGGAGTCAATTTTAGAAAAACGAGCACAGTTATTTTTTAACATAGTCTCCTCCTACATTTACACTTAGTCCAGCAATTGTGGAGCATACAGATCTTTGACCTTCAGAAGTTAATAGCTCATCAGTTAATAACTCATCAGGGGTTATTGATAAGTCTGTGGCCTAACGTTGAAGGAGATGAGTTATTGACTTCAAACTTTCTGCATAATCACTCAGAGTTGACCTGCATGTGCATTTAACGAGAGCTGTATACCTCAACTCCTTCTACTGTAGGCCGCAAAGTTATCAATCACCCATGCCGTATTAGGGTTAGTGAGTTGTGGACATGCTATGTTGGTGCCTGCAGATGCTGACACTTGTGGGCTGCCCCTAGCATGCCCTGACACAAACAACACATTTCACTGAATGTTTGATGTCATTCTGACAAGTAGTTAATCTTAAGATAATCTTGGACCATATTACCAAAGGTTGGTTCCTTAAGGTTGTCATAGCCCGGGGTGGTAATGGGAACAAGCTCCCACTACCTATTAAATGCTCCTGATGGCATGCATCTCAAATAGCCTCTGAAACCCAGGTCCAGCTCTTGACCTTCATGTGTGGTCTAGATATGAAGCTTGGTTGAACTATTTCTACTGACACGAGAAGGGACAAATGTGGGTTACGTGCCTTAACACCAATTGTGTTAGGCACATGGGGCTCATCAGCCGTGGCTGACAACTCATCTAGGAGAAAGAAAACTCGTGTCTCAAACCTCTGCTGCCTTGCGGCTATATCCACTCTTGGGAAAGGCTTTTAGAGTCAACCCTGAGGGGAAGAAAAACGCAGCTAGAGTCCCTGAGGCAATCCCACGTTGAGTTCCATGCTGGCTGGCAACCCCTGTGACGCTGCTGTATCAGACTCTGTTGTTCCTCTGAATTGATCAGCTGTGTGGAGAAAGTTGCTGCACGGGCAACACATTGTACTTCATATCATACTGCCCTGGACTGCAGACTGGCTTGTGAATCACAAAGACAGCTGGGACATAATATGTATGGCCAACCACGGCCTCAGGGCCATAAGATATAGGAGCTGAATTAAGCTGTTCAGCCAATCGACTCTGCTCCCTCATTCCATCACGGCTGACTTATTATCCCAACCCCATTCCCCTGCCTTCTCCCCATAAACTTGTCTTACCTATTCTTATTTTATCATATTCATTTTCTCTAATCTTATAATATTGTTAGCTTACAATTGTCACTGATCTGATTTAACATAGATAACTCATTACGCTTTTTGTTGATGTACTGTAATTGTGACAAGTAAAGCATTTTTTATGTTGCAGTCCCCAGAAGATGAGTTTGAGGGTGGTCCAAACCCCATTGTGGGCATCTTCATGTTCTTGCATGGACTGCACTACAGCATGAAGGTGAGTGGATCTGGCACCATGGTCCATGGTGTCAGCCCCCCAGTGGTTCTACTCCCCCACTTCTTCCAGTGAGTTCCTGTCCCCAGAGAGCACCTTTTGCCTTCAAGCATCCTGGGGCTCCCACAGTCAGTCTGGACCATCCAGTGTCTGTACTCTGTGACCTCCCCACCGGGTACACAGAGCTCCACGGAAGAAGCATCACAGGGGTCAAGTTGACGCTCTCACCCTTTTCCCTCCCACCCACAAGCACTTCAGTAGTGGCCAGGAGAGCTCCAAACAGAGATGTCCCTGGCCTGGGATGGGACTCTATGTCTGACTCAGGAAGTGTGTGTGACGGGACAGTGCAGAGGGAGCTTCACTCTGTTTGATGGGATGGTATGAAGGAGTTTCACTCTGTGTCTGATCCTGGGAGTGTGTGATGAGACAGTATAGAGGAAACATTGGGCAAGAATCCCAACATTCCAGGCACTGCCCCGATCTATGGATAATGGTTAATGGGGGAAGAGGGATGAGCAAATGGGAAGGTTCTGAGGTTTCTGTGTGTTTTGCAGGATGATGTGTATGGGTCAGCACTAACCCGCTGCATAGAGAACAGTGGGCTCATGGACATGGTCTGGACCGTTTTTGTAAAGAACTGCAGTCAGCTGCCTGCTCAAATCTTCCAGCAGCTGCTGTGGAAAGTGGAGGACTTCCTTCTGAGGGCCAAGCCTGAGACTTTCCTTCAGCTCCCCACCATCAGCAACTCCTCCCAGATCGAGTTTGTGTGAGTATCTATGTGGCCCATGGCACAGAAACAGGTCCTTTATCCCAACCAGTCCATGCTGACCCAGCTAGTCCCATTTCCTGTGTTTGGATCATATCCCTACAAACCCAACCTTTCTTGTACCTGTTCATGTGCTTTTAAACAATACTGTTGAACCTGCATCAATGACAGCTTTTGGTAACTTGTTCCATATAGGGTGGATCCCAGTTAATTGGGGCTTAGCAGGACTAGTACATTTTGACCCAATTAAGCAGATGCTCCAAAAAGCCAAACTTTTATGGAAATAGTTAAAAAAGTATTTAAAAAAAAGACAAACTACTATTAAAGTGAGTAATAAATTATGTATTCAAATGAAATATAGAATAAATTATAACACTAGGAAAACTACCACAGTAGTACAAAACTGTGTATTAGTTCTTAATAATTATTGACTGAGGAATTCATTCAGTGTACTCTGCATTTTTTTTGACTAACTGAAAAAAAATCAGTGTAGATTGCAGATAATGGACTGCCTTCATACAATATTTTTGATGATTGTACCCTCCAAATCTTCATTTTTATTGTAACATTCAAGACGATTGTTGATGTTTTCAAATTCTTCATAGTTCCTAACTTGTTGAAGTAGTGAAATCATTTCATTTTCACTCCCGGCCATTTCTGGCATCCCCAAGCCTGAATGCTTGAAGCTTCAGTGAGCAAATCAATTCTTAATTGTCTCACTGTTTACTTCTTGCCAAGTATCAGTGACCAAAATCATTGCTTCTTGAAAACAAACGTGTAAGTGATGCTATTTAAAAACTGTTTGCTCTAAGAACAGAGTAGGGCCACATGATATGCACATGACTGACACGAATCAGAAAATGTTCAGCAACAGTCTCCTGCCCAAACTAAGCAATATCGTATCCCAAATAAATGAAGGGAATCCCAGCTACTTTCTCAATTTGTTTTTGTTGTTAAAGAGTTGTCCCATAGAGCTGACCCAACTAACCAATGAACCAAAATCCACTGCACTCTGCACCCTCTGTGTGGAAAAGATTTCCGTCACTCCCCTTGTAACTCTTTCTCCTCTCACACTAAGCCAATACCTTCTAATTTTGAACTCACTTACCACAGGGAAAAGACCTTACCTCTGAATCTCATAATTTTAAATGTTTCTTTGAGGTTGCTCTTCATTCCACGTTTCAAGGAATAAAGAGCCAGCCTGGCCAACCTCTCCCTACAAGCCAACCCCTCTAGTCCTGGCAATGTCCTTTGTAAATGTCCTCTGCTGTCTTCCAAGTTTAACCACAGCCTTCCATGCAGTCTGGTTCTTACAACCCAATCCTCCCCACCCACAGGCCCTCAATCCACACCAAACTTTCCAGATCTCACCGGTCTCCCAGCACTGATCTCAACACTAACCCCTACCAGACTCCAGTTCCACTGCCCATTGTCTCCCCCATCTTCAGCTCATCATCACCTCTTGTCATCAGTCCCATGCTCCTTTAGACCCCACCCAGGAGTGACTGGTTTTGGGAGGCAGGGCCTGTCCTGGTCTGGGTGGGAGTGACTGTCTGTGGAAGGGTGTGCGCGAGTAAGGGGTCCACAGCCTGTGCATTCTGATCCCTCGTAAACCGAGGAAAGCAGGATCAACAACAGGCACCCTGGGTGTCCCAGGGTGAGATGTGTCTGTGTACTAAACAGGCAGCCTGGGTACCCCACCCTGGCATCCAGATAGGTGTGTGCGTGCTTCTCAATGCCCACCACTCCTCAGAGAATGGTGTGACTGCCAGACTCTCCCTGCATGTGTCTGACCCACTATGGCTGCAACTGCCTCACCTTGATTAGGATTGATTGGCATGAAGTTGATAGGTGGTGTTCTCCCCAGGATGAAGTTCTTACGTGAGAGATACCAAAATATGAACCTGGACTTTCGGATGCAAGTCTTCCAATGGGCCAGACGGAGTCTGGTGTCAGCTCAGTGTCAGGGTGGGAAGGACATGCAACCCATGAAGCAGACAGGCCTCTCATCCGCATTTACAAAGAGACCTCCAGCAGGTGAGAAGCTCTGCATCTCTTACCGTGGCCTCTATCTAAGCCCCTGGTGCCCTTTCTCCATCCTCTTACCTCCTTCACCACTTTACATCTGAGATCAAGGTTTCCCTGAGGGCTGGAGGAAGGCATTTGTCCCTTAACTTTGTCATTTTCCTCAGCTGTCTGTCCATGCCATCAGCCTGTATGTCTTGATAGCCTGTTGAACTCTGAGCAACACCCACCCACTGACTGAAACTCTGCTGCTCTCCTGCAGAGAGAATCCCAACAATTTCTCTTTGCCTGGGTGAGGTCAGTTCTCATCTCTGTAGTCAATAACCACACCTTCAGATTGAATCCAAAACTCTTCTCTGTGACCCCCCCTCCCTCTCCAACAGCCCTCCCTATCTCTGACCCCCCCTCCCTCCCCGACATCCCTCCCCCTACATCCTTCCCTGTCTCTGTGACTCTTGCTGGCTTCTACATCCCTCCCCATCTCCGTGACCGTCTCTGGACCCTACATCCCTTTTCCATCTCTGTGGCTGCCTTCCTGTCTCTGTGACCCCCCCCCCCCCGTTTCACCCCTGCTGTCCCTGGCTCCCATCTGAAGTGTGTGGGATGAATAGGTGGTACTTGGAACGTGCTGCTGTTGATGGTAGAAATAGATTCAATCACAATTTCTAAGTAGGCATAATTAAATATGGAAAAGCGGGGTAAGACTGGGCCTCAAGAGGGGTTGAGGAGGAACTGAATGCAATGGGTGAGTTGCAAGAGTAACTGTGGCATTGAGGAGGAGATGTGTCAATAAAATTCTGCTCTTCTTCCGCAAGGTAAATGTAAGCAGCTGCAGATGACCAATAGAACTGTGGATACAATAGGATTCTTCATCCTCGATGCTCCTGACAAAGAATTTGCTCATGTCCGGCCTCAGCAGGTATTTCTGAATGGACCAATGGCATCTTTAAAATGGATGGATTACACGGTGGGAGGTCATCCACAGAACCTGGAGTACTGAGCTGCAACATGAACCTAGCCACCAACCTCCCCAAGCCCTGCAATGTGTTATGAGATGGTGTGAAGGAAACTTCACTCTCTGTCTAACCCTGGGAGTATGTGATGGGACAGTGCGGAGGATTCTTCACTGTGTGTCTGACCCTGGGAGTATGTGATGGGACAGTGTGGAGGATTCTTCACTGCGTGTCTGACCCTGGGGTTGTGTGATGGGACAGGGTGGAGGGAGGTTTACTCTGTGTCTGACCCAAGAGTGTTTGATGGGACTGTGTAGAGGGAGCTTTGTTGTGTCTGATCTTGGGGAGTATGTGATGGGACAGTGTAGAGGGATCTTCACTCTGTGTCTGGTCACAGGAGTGTGCGATAGGAGCTTCTTTGTGTCTGACCCTGCGAGTGTGTGATGCGATGGGATGGAGGGAGTTTCACTCTGGGTCTGACCCTGTTAGTGTCTGATGGGATGATGCAGAAGGAACTTCACTCTGATTCCAGGAGTGTGTGATTGGATGGTATTGAGAGAAGGTTTTTGTCCTTGACTCACATACAGTTTTGTCTCCATTGATTGTGCTGTGGTTCGCTTTAAGTATTTTAGATTCCATTTTAAAATTCTGGGGCCTGGATTATGTATGGTCCTCCTGGACTGTATTTGATCAGGAGAAGGAACTCCGCAGTGTTTCCATTCTGGGTCTGACCCTGGAATATGGAGATGGGAACTGTGTGGGATGTCTGACCTAGGGATAAGGAGACTGAGAACAGCACGGCACTCCAGCTGGGGACAGCACCACTTCTGTGCTCCCCGGATGTGTACCTGAGGAATGATTGGCCAACATGGTTTGTGGCAACTTCGCCAGTCCCACTGCTCACTGCTGTCTCTCCTCAACTTCCTCAGCTCTGCAACCTCTTTGCTGGTCCTGACATTGCCAGGAACCTCTCAAGCATATCCGACATGGACTCCATGCGGGGGAAGAAGCTTCTAGCTCAGCTGGGTGCTCACTGCAAGTTCAGAAACATCACCCGGTATGTGCAGGCTGGACTCTGGCAGGTGGGGGGGGATGGGGGAGGTTGGGGTGGGGGCGGGAGATTGCGGGGATTATGAGTGAGAGGTTGGAGGGTGGTGGGAAAGATTGAAGATTAGGTGATGAGCAGGGTGGGGAAATGGGGGCTGGTGGGAGGAGATGGGGAGGAAGTGTGTTGTGCTATGCTCCCTCAGAGTGGCCCTCCCTCTGTACCACAGTGTGACCTTCCCTCGGTACTGCCTCTCTCACAAAGTGTGACATTCCCCCATTATCACACATGATTTGTTGTGACATTTAGGGGTTTTATCCTGAATGGGAGTTTTGCCCTCTGCCAGGTGTGAGTGACTTTGGGTGTTGTGCGGTGCATAGACCAAGGGTCACCCACCTTTTTCAGTGGCATCTGCTAGTAAATTTCCCTTGGGAACTGCTGCACAGTGATAAGCATTGTTGAGGATCTCTACCAACTATCCCACAGTCTGCCTGACCAATTACTGTCTGGAAGGAGGTTCAGAAGCATTAGGACTGGGACTGCTAGACCTGGTAACAGCTGCTTCCCTCCAGCAGCACACACAAAATGCAGGTGGAATGCAGCAGGCCAGGCAGCATCTGTAGGAAGAAGCATTGTCGATGTTTTGGGCCGAGACCCTTCGTAGATGCTGCCTGGCCTGTTGCGTTCCACCAGCATTTTGCGTGTGTTGCTTGAATTTCCAGCATCTGCAGATTTCCTCGTGTTTGAGCTTCGTCCCTGAGACTGGGGGATTAATGAATACCCTGCCACCACCGTGGTGTTGTCACCAGGACCGAGAGCTGTTTACTGTTTACCTGTGCTGTGTAGTTCACAGGAATTTTGAATTATATTTTACTAATTCATTAGTGGAATTATTTTGTTTATGTGCTTTTTGGGTGCACCATGGTCTGGAGGTACTTTGTTTCATTTGGTTGTATACATGTACAGTCAGATGACAATAAAGCTGAATTTGAACTTGAACCATGAGGTTGGCCTAGCATCAAGTGTCCTCGGCCACACACAGCAGTAGATCTTGTTTCCTTGTCTTTCAGCTTGGGAGGATTGGCTTGTTTCTATAATGACGCAAAATCACTTGACAAAGATATCACTGAGGTCCTTCTATCCACCATGAAAAAGTGTAAGAACAAAGACGCCCAGAAGGTGAAATTAATATAAGATATTAACTATGTAGGGCAGAAATATGACACTTGTGTCTATGCAGAGCAAGTGATGCTTAACATGGGGGTCAGATGTGTAAGAATGAAGACATCTTGGGGCATGTTGTGTGTGCTGTTGGGGAGCATTACCGAGAGAATGGTGAACGATGGATCTATGCAACACTCAGCACCATTTAAATTTCAAATGGGAAATTCCCATTCTTACAGTTGCTGCCACAAAACCTTTGATACCCAACTGTAGGGCTGACATTTCACATTACAACTATTTCACCTCCATCAGCGCGAACCTTCCTCGGTACCACTCACCCATGTGCAGCAGTTTCTTCCACCACCCAGCATTTCCTCTTCACCACCCCTCCCACCTGATCCATCCTGATCGTCCCTCCCACGGCACAGTGCTTCCTCCTCCACATCCTTCCTACAGTGTGACACCCCCTCACAGACCCTGACACAAGGTGGTGCCACCTCACCACCTCTCCCACAGCACGGATTGGGTTTGGATTTGGGTGTGGGTTCAAATTGGAGTGAATGTTCAGATGGAGTGAGTGTTTGGGATAAGATGAGGGTGTAGATTGGAGTGAGGGTTGGGATTGGGATGTGGGTTTGAATTAGGGTGAATGGATGGGATTGGGATGAGAGTATGAGATATGGGGTGAAGGGTTGGGATTAGGGTAAGGGTATGGGATTTGGGGTGAAGGTTTGTGATTCGGGTGAGGGGCTAGGATTGGTTTGATTGCTGTGAATGAGATGAGGGTTTGGATGGGATAGTTGTGACTGGAATGAGGATTGGGATGAAGGGTTGGATTTGAGGTGGGTGAAGTTTGGGATTGGGGTGTGTTTGGTATTGGAGAGAGCTGTGACTGGGTTGAGTTTGTGATAGCAGTGAGGGATTGGGGCAAGGGTTTCATATTGGGTTGAGGGTTTGGGATTGGGCTAAGAGGTTGGGATTGGGGTGTGGGTTGGTATTGGGTTGTGGGTTTTGGTTTGGAATTGGTGTGAGTATTTGGAATTGGTATGAGGGTTTGGGATTGGGATGACTAGATGGGATTGGAGTGAAGGTTTGGGATTGGGATGAGGGTTTGTGACTGGGATCAGGGTTTGGAACTGGGGTGAGGGAATGCATTTGGGGTGAGGATATGAGATTGGGATGAGGGATTGTGTTTAGGGTAAAGGCAGGAGAGTTTGGGATTGCATTGTGGGATTGGGATTATGATGAGTGTTGTGATTAGGCTGAGAAATTGGGATTGAGGCAGAAGGTTGATATTGGGGTAAGGGGCTGGTCTAGGATGATGTGAAGGTTTGGAATTGGGGAGAGGTTTTGGGATTGTGGTAAGGTTTTGGGATTGGTGTGAGGTTTTTGCTTGGGGTAAATGTTTGGGATTGGACTGCAGTTTTGGGAATGGGATCAGCATTTGGGATTAGTGATGTGTCTTTAGGATTGGAGTGAAAGTTTGGGATTCATGTGAGTTTTGGGATTGGGGTGAGGATTTGTGATTGGACTGAGGGTTTGGGAATGGGGAAAGGGGATGAGATTGGAGTGAATGTTCGGGATTGGGATGAGGTGATGGGATGTCGGCAAGGGGATGAATGGAAATGAGGTGGAGGATTGACGTTGGGGTTGAGGGATTAGGGTAGGGTAGGGTGGGGTGAGGGTTTGTATTGGTGTGAGGTTTTGGGATTAGGTTGAGGATTTGGGATTGTGGTAAAAGATTGGGATTGAGGCGTGGCCTAGCAATTGGGGTGAGGGGTTCAGAATGGTGTTATGGATTTGTATTGGTGCGAGGGTTGGGATTGTGGTGTGGGGCTGGTCTATGATGTTGTGAGGTCTATGATTGGGGTGAACATCCAGAATTGGATTGTGTTTGGATGGTATGTAGATTTTAGGTGCATTGTGGATGAAGGCTAGGCTGACGATTGGGTTACCATAGTATGTGAGTTGATAATCACGGTCTTTACATTAAACCAGTGAAGAGGGATGTTAGTCTTGATGGGATCCCTAATGCTGCCTTGTACTGCAGAACCTCAATAGCATAATCAGGGACTTGGCCCAGAAGCAGCCACTGAACAAAGAATTCCTGCAAAAGATGGGACCTTCTGCATCTGCCCTCTCCAGCACGCAGATTGCCAACATCAGCGACCAAGACATCCCTGACATCATCTCCGACCTGGGCCGAGGGGACTGGACAAAGAAGAAGTCCAAGATTCTGGTTAAGAAGTTCCTGAAAAGTGGAGGAGAGGTAAGAGGAGAAAGCTGTCGCAAATAGCAGAGTAGGACATTCACTGGCTGAATATCAGGCCATAAAGAGGTGCTTTTTGAAAGAAAAGCAGACAACCTTATCATCAACCTCTTCTTTACTTCCCGAGTAATACAGTATGGAGACAGGCTCTTTGTCCCAACTCACCCATACTGTCATGATGACCACCAAGCCAGTGCATTGCACATCTTTGGCATGTAAACGTGTAAGCTGCTTGGATGTGATCCAAGTGTATCTTAAATGTTGTTACCATACCTACCTCACCACTTCCTCTGCCAGTTCATTTCATATACGGTAACCACCATCCTCTGCGAGAAGATCTTGCCCCTCAAGTCTCTTACTTCTTACCTTAAACCCGTGCCTTCTAGTTTTTAGCTTTCCTTACCTGGGAAAAAGATTGAGAGCATTCACCCTACTGTTGCCCCGTGGAAGGCAGAAGATGGAGAATATTCTGCCTGGAAGTCGGTGACCAGTGGTGTTCCACAGGGATCTGTTCTGCAACATCTGCCCTTTGTGATTTTTATTAATGACTTGGATGAGGAAGTTGAAGGATGGGTTAGTAAGATTGCAGATGACACAAAGGTTGATGGTGTTATGGATAGTGTAAAAAAAGTTGTTGAGGATTACAATGGGACATTGACAGGATGCAAAGCTGAGCTGAGAAGTGGCAGTTGGAGTTCAACCTGGAAAAGTGTGAAGTGATTCACTTTTGGAAATTCAAAGTTGAATGCAGAATACAGGATTCTTAGTAGTGTGGAGGAATAGGGGGAACTTGGAGTCTGTAGGTCCATTAAAATTGCCACACAATTGATAAGATTCTTATGATGGCATATTTGTTGTACCATCACATTTAAGAGCATTTAATGTTGCAGCTCTAGAAAACCCTAGTTATACCACACTTGGAATATTGTATTCAGTTCTGGTTGCCTCATTGTAGGAAGGATGTGAGAGCTTTAGTGATGGTGCAAAGGTGATTCATCAGGATGCTGCCTGAATTAGAAAGCACATCTTATGAAGATGTATTGAGAGAGCTAGAGCTTTTCTCTTTGGAACAAAGGAAGATGAAAGGTAGAATGAAAGAGGTTACCAAAAGCTTTTTCAGATACATAAAGAGTAAAGCAGCAACAAAAGTGGAGAGGTAGTAATGGGGACAAAGAAATGGCAGACAAACTTAGTAAGTATTTTGCATTAGTCTTCACAGTGGAAGACACCAGCAGTGTGCCAGAAATTCAAGAGTGTTAGGGAATAGAAGTGAGTGTAATTGCTATTACTAAGGAGGTGACTTGATAGAGGTGCATAAGATGATAAGAAGCAAAAAATAGAGTGGACAGCCAGAGATTTTCTCCCAGGGTGGAAACTGCCAATACAAGGGAGTATAATTTTAAGGTGATTGGCAGACAGTATAGAGGGGATGTCAGAGGTAGGCTTTTTTTAAAACACGGAGTGTTTGGTGCACAGAACACCCTGCTAAGGGTGGAGGTAGAGACAGTTACATTAGGCACACATAAAGGACTCTTGGGTTGGCACATGGATGATGGAGGGCTATGTGGGAGGGAAAGGTTAGATTGAATTTAGAGTAGTTTAAAAGATTAACACAACATTGTGGTCTAAAGGGCCTACTGCACTCAGAGGAACTATGTGATTTTAACTTTCCACATATGACTGAGACTACCTTACTCTGAAATGACTGGATGGGATAGAGTTCTTCAAATGTGTTTAGGAAAGTTTAATTAATAGAGGTTCTAACTAGGGAGAGCACGATACTAGAGTTCCTCTCAGGGAACAAGACAAAGCAAGTGACAGAAGTGTGTGAAGAGGTTCTACTGATCAGAAGTCTATTAGTTTTAAAATAACCATGGAGAAGGATAAGACTGGTCCATCAGCTGAGGTCCCAAGTTGGAGAAAGGACAATGTTAGACCATAAGACATAGGAGAATAATTAGACCATTTGGCTCATTGATTCTGCTCCACCCATCCATCATGTCTGATATATTATCTCTCAACCCTATTCCTCCTGACTTCTCCCCATAAACTTTGATACCCTTACTAATCAAGAACTTATCAAATTCTGCTTTAATTATACCCAATGATTGGCCTCTGCAACAATTTGTGGCAATGAATTCTACAGTTTCACTACAGTCTGGCTAAAAAAATGCCTCCTCATCTCTGTTCTAAAGAAATGTCCCTGTATGCTGAGACTGTGCCCACTGGTCTTACAGTTCCCCATGATAGGAAACATCTTCTCCACATCCACTCTATCTAGTCTTTCAATATTTGACAGCTATCAATGAGATGCCCCCTCATTCTTCTAAACTCCAGTGAATACAGGCCCTGAGCCATCAAATGCTCTACATATGTTAACCTTTTCATTCCTGGAATCATTCTTGTGAACCTCCTCTGGACCCTCTCCAGCGCCAGCACATCCTTTCCTAGATAAGGGGCCTATAACTGCTCACAATATTCCAAATGTGGTCTGACCAAGCCTCAGCATTACATCCTTGCTTTTATATTCTAGTCCTCTTGAAACATCCTGAGTTGTTAGTGTTTCACATCCTTGTAACACAGGAAGAAGTTGTTAGATCCAGAAAGCCCATGTGCCCACAACCCATCCTCCTGACACCTATTTACATTACTATAATGTAATTTTATTCCATATATTTTAAAGGCATTAGAAAAGCTCTGACAAATGTGGATGGGATAGGATGTTTTCTGATGAAAGCATGCTTGGTAAGTAGCAGGACTTCAAAAATGAAATACTGAGAGTACAGATCCTATATCTTTCTATCAGAATGAAAGGCAAAGTTAACAGGTTTATGGAATATTGAAATTATATTTAATATCACTGGCACTGGTTGTGAAATCTGAGGTTTTGGGATAGAGTACACTGAAATACACAATAATAAAACAATAAATAAGATATATATAACAAAAATAAATAAGTAATACAAAACAAGATGGAACCAAATACTGAGGAAGTATTCATGGGTTCACTGATGGTGGAGGGGAAGAAGATGTTCCTGAAACATTGAGTGTGAATCTCACACACAATGGGAAAAGGACACATCCTGTGTAATTAGAGTCCTTAATGATGGATGACGCCTTCTTGAAGTGTTACCTTTTGAAGGTGTCCTGGATGCTGTGGAGGCTGGTGCCCATGATGGAGATGACTGAGTTTACAACTTTTTGAAACTTATTTTGATCCTGTGCAGTGGCCCCTCCTTACCAGATGTTGATACAACCAATTAGAATGCTCTCCACAGTACATTTGTAGAAATTTGTGAGTGTCCTTGGTGACATACCAATTCTTTTCAAAATCCAAATGAAATATGGCCACTGTTCTGTCTTCTTTGTAATTGCATTGATTTGTTGGACTTAGGATAGATCCTTAGATGATGACACATAGGAACTTGAAGCTGCCTACCCTTTCCACTTCCGAATCCTTGATGAGGACTGGTGTGTGTTTCCTCAACTTACCTTTCTTGAAGTCAATTATCAATTCTTTCAGCTTATTGACATTGAGTGCATTAGATCATAAGATCATAAGAAATAGGAGCAGAAGTGGGACATCTAGCCCGTCGAGCCTGCTCCGCCATTTAATAAGATCATGGATGATCTGGCCATGGACTTATCTCCACCTACCCGCCTTTTCCCCCATAACCCTTAATTCATCTACTATGCAAAAATCTATCCAACCTTGTCTTACGTATACTTACTGGTGCCAATTTCCCATGAATTCAAACCCACTTCTCCCACACCAATCCTGGAGCCACACATTTAGCTCTCTAATCTTCTTGACCCTTTGCCAACTTGCATGTGGCTCAGGTAGTAATCCAGAGATTGCCACCTTTTTGGTTCTGCTTTTTAAATTAGTCCTTTGCTGGTCAAATTCCCTCAACAGAACCTCTTTCCTCATTCTGCCTATGTTGTTGGTAACCACATGAACCATGACAACTAGAACTTTGCCCTTCCACTGCAGATTGCTCTGCATGTCAGATAAGATGCCCCAAACCTGGGCACCAGGCAGGCAAAACAGCCTTCGGGATGCTCTATCATCACAACAGAGAACTCTGTCTATACTATCCCCAATTACAACTACATTTCTCTTCTCTCCACCCCCCTCTTGAATGGCTCCCTGAGCTACAGTACCACAGTTAGGTTGCTCATCCTTCCGACAGCCCCCACTCTCATCCACACAGGGAGCAAGAATCTCAGAGCTGTTGGACAAGCTCAAGGGCTGAGGCTCCTCCAATACTGTCCCTTGGATCCCACTAGCCGACTCACTCACAGTCACACCCTCTTGTCCCTGACCACAGACCCAATATGAGGCAGCTAATCTAATGGGTGTGACTACCCCCTGAAACAGAGAATGCAGATGACTCTCTCCCTCCCCGATGTGCCTCAGTGTTTGAAGCTCTGATTCCAGGTCATCAACTTTGAGCCTGAGTTTCTCGAGCAGCCAACACTTACTGCAGATGTGGTCATCATGAAACCCAATGGGGTCCACCAGCTCCCACTTCATGCAGCTACAGCACATCACCTGATCCTACATCATCCCTACTTTATTTAATTAGCTGCAATTTAGTGAGTTTTTATTCAACTAGGCCTTACCTGCAACTTACTTGTCCTTCCTCTCCAAAGCCTCTTGAGACAAGGCCTCAAGTTCCCACTCCTACACTGGTCCACTCACACAATGGCTGCTCCACTTTGACCCTGTTTGCTTCTGCTAATGAATTGCGAATCGATTGGTCTGCTAATGCGTCGAGCTCCATGAAACGCTCCTTTCTTAAACTCTTCTCCACACCTTGTGCGAACCTTTCTCTCTTTGAATCGATTGGTCTGCACTAATCTGAGCTGGCCGAGCCACACAGTCATGGGTGTAGAGAGAGTAGAACAGTGGGATAAGCATGCATCCTTGAGGTGCACCAGTCAGTAAGAAGGAGATGGTATTTCTAATCTGCACAGCCTATTGTCTCCTGGTGAGGAAGTTAAAGATCCAGTTGTAGAGGGAGGTACAGAGGCCCAGGTTCTGGAACTTTTTGATTAGAATTGAGGTTATGATTGTGTTCAATGCTGAGTTGTAATCAATAAACTGCAGCTTGACCTATTACTACTTCCAAAGTGAAATTGTGAAATTGCTTGTGAAATTGCATCAACTGTAGATCTCTGGTGACGACAGCAGTGGGTCCAGGTCCTTGCTTAGACAGGAGTTGATTCTGGCCATGACCAACCCCTCAAAACATTTCATCACAGTAGATGTGAGTGCAACTGGGCAACCAACATTGAGGCAGCTCACTTGCTCCTCTTGGGTACTGGTATGATTATCACCCTCTTGAAGCTGATGGAAGCCTCCAACTGTAGCAGTGAGAGAGTACAGATTTCAGGAGACAATGAGGTTAAAAAGGAGGAGCATAGCAGGTATAGGCAGAAAGGAACTAATGAGGTACTTGAGTATAAGAAATGCTAGAGAACACAGGAAGGAAATTAAGAGGGTTAAATGAAGGCATAAGGTTACTCTGGCAGATAAGGTGAAGGGCTTTTAATGATATATTAAGAGCAAAATTGGAAGATTATCCATGCATGGAGCCAAAAGAGATGGGGGAGATCTTAAATGGCTATTTTGCATCTGTATTTTCTTAGGAGTCTATATAACTGAGGCAAAACATCATTGAGGACCCCAGGGCCTGACAAGGTGAACACTTGGACCTTGTGGGAAGCTAGTGCAGAAATTTCAGGCGCCTAGAAAGAGGAATTTAAAACATTGTTTGCAAAGGGTGAGGTGCTGAAAGGCTTCAGGATATATAATGTTGTTCTGTTATTCCAGAAGGTCTCTAATAGGAAACTGGGAAATTGGTAGGCATGCTGGCCTGAAGTCAGTGGTGAGTAAATATCTAAGGGGCAGGATATATAAGTATTTGGAAAGACAGGGATGACTTAATGTGTGATAGGTCATGTCTGGCCAATCTTATAGACCTTTTTTGAGGATATCACCAGGAAAGGTGATGAAGGCAAGGTAGTGGATATTATCTCCATGGACTTTAGCAAGGCCTTTGACAAGGTACAGCATGGAAAGTTGGCCAGAAGGTTCAATCACTTGGCATTGAGGATGAAGTAGTAAATTGGATTCAAAGTGGGCTTAGAAGTAGAAACCTGAGTGTGTTAGTGGATAGTTTCCATTCTAAGTGGAGGCTTGAGACAACTGGTCTGCTGGAAAGATTGGTTTGTGTCCCATATTTAAGAAAAGAGGTGCCAGCAATGGACAGGTCCAGAGAATGTTTATGAGAATGATTCTGGGAATGAAAAGGTTAATGTGAGGAGTGTTTGGTGACACTGAAGCTATACTTGCTGACGTTTACAAGACTAAGGGGAGATCTCATTGAAACTTACTGAATATTGAAAAGTCTAGACAGAGTATTTGCAGAGAGGATGTTTGCAATGCTGAAAGAGTTCAGTACCCCAGCTGATTTTCTGCTGATCCTTGCCTCTCCCACAGATCTCCTCAAGCTCTGATCTGAAGAAATTGGGAAGTCTGGTGAGCGGGCTCAACAGCAAAGTGCTTCGCAACGTGAGTGGGTTACAGCTACTCCAGGCGGCCAAGGAAGGTCTGGAGAAGGAGGCCGAAGGGATGTCATCCTTCCAGAGGAAGACCATTGTAGAAACGGTAACAGCAGAACAGTGAAACAGAACCGCCAGTCGTTGATATACTCCCACAGCCAGAACATTCATAACAGGGGCAGTCCCTCGGCTTTGTCTCAACATTTCAGTAAACCCCAGCTCTTAGCAACCTCAGCTATCCAGGGCAGGGTATTGAAGCTCCCTCCACACTGTCCCTTCACATACTCCTGGGTCAGATAGTGAGTGAGGCTCCCTCCACACCATCCCATCTCACAATCTGGGGACAGACACAGTGTATCTCCCTCCACAATGTCCCATCACACACTCCTGATGTCAGACACAGAGGGAACTTTCCTCTGCACACCTCATTCAACATTGCTGGGGTCAGATGCAGAGAGAAGTTCCCTCTACACTATCCCATCACACACTACTGGGATCAGACACAAGGTGATCCTTTCTTCACATTGTCCCATCATATACACTTGGGGTCAGACATGGGGATGCAGCACCCTCCCATCAAACCCTCCTGGGTCAAACACAGAGTGACGTTTCCTCCACATTGTCTCATCACGCACTCCCGGGGTCAGATGCAGAATGCAGCTCCATCCGCACTGACTGATCACACATTCATTAAGTCAGACACAGAGTAAAGTTCCCTCCACACCATCCTATCACACACACCTGTGGTCAGACACAGAGTGATTCTCCCTTCACATTGTCCCATCATACAATTCCAGAGTCAGACACAAGATGAAGTTCTTTCCACATTGCCCCATCTTGGGATCAGACACAGGGGGTAGCTCCCTACACACCATCTCATCACACACTCCTGTGGTCAGATACAGAGTGAGGCTCCCTCTGAACATCCCTTTCACATACTCCTGGCATCAGACACAGAGGGAGGCTCCTTCCACACTGTCCCATCACACACTCCTGGGGTCAGAAATAGGATAAAACTCCCTCCATATTGTCAGACACAGAGTGAAGCTCGCTCCACACTGTCCCAACACACATGACCTGGAACAGCCACAAGGTGAAGCTCTCTCCATGTTGTCCCATCTCACACACACACTTGGGGTCGGACGCAGGGAGATGCTTCCTCCACACTGTCCCATCACACATTCCCACTGTCAGGCACAGAGTGAAACTCCATTCACACTATCCCATCACACATTCCCACGGTCAGGCACAGAGTGAAACTCCATTCACACTGTCCCATCACACATTCCCACTGTCAGGCACAGAGTGAAACTCCATTCACACTGTCCCATCACACATTCCCACGGTCAGGCACAGTGAAACTCCATTCACACTGTCCCATCACACACTCCCACAGTCAGGCACAGAGTGAAACTCCATTCACACTGTCCCATCACACACTTCTGAGGTTGGACATGAAGTGAAGCTCCCTCCATATTGTCCCATCAAACACTCCTGAGGTTGGACACAGGGTCAAGCTCCCTCTATTCTAACATGTTAAATGCAGAGGTGCAATCTAGGATGGTAATTCTGCTCAGGAAGTCCAGGTGCACACTGTAAGGATTGCAGTTTCTATTTCTTTCAAATCGTTGTTTCATTGATCATTGGGACTGAAAGTCGGCTTTTGACCGAGGAAGAAAAAACAAGGGCCTCACCTTGCATCGTCTCCAACTGCTGCACAGTGTCTCTCCTCGAGGTTTTGCCTTCTCACCATTCCACTGGGATCCCACCCAGCTGATCCATATTCCATTAAAGCTTTGAGACTCTGGCCTCTGAGGCACCGTCCGTGGCCCAATAAACCCTCTGAAATCACCTTCTACTCTGGGCTGGGAGGATTCCAGGGTGGAAGAGTTTGTGTGAGCTGAACCACAGGTTGGAAAGGTGATGGATTTGGGGAAAATCACACGTGGGTTTGGACAGGGAACAAACAGGAGGAGAAATGTCAGCAGTGTTTGGATGACCTGACGAGGGGCCCTTCTCAGGAGGAGGAGCAACCCTTCACATTCCCTCTAGGTAGATTTGCACCTGATGGTAAGATTATTGATTTATCCTTTCAGTAAGTTTCCCCCCTCTTACCCTCTTCTCACTTGCTTATCACTTCACTCTGGTAGCCCTTCTTTCTTCCCTTTCTCCCATAATCCTTTCTCCTCTCCAATCAGATTCCTTCTTCTTCAGACCTTTACCTTTTCCACCTTTCACTTACCAGCATGTCCTCCTTCTCCTCCCCTTAGCTTTTTATTTTGACATCTTCCCACTTCCTTCCCAGTCCTGATGATGGGCCTCAGGCTGAAATGTTAACTCTTAATTAATTTCCGTACCTTGCTGCCTGACCCACTGAGTTCCTCCAGCATTTCCTGTGTGAGTGGTCTACTGTTCTCCTTGCTCTTCAAAGCAGAAGTGAGACTCATCTCTATTTTCCCCATGCAGATCCTGAAAGGGGTGAACAGTACGACTGCCCTTGAGTCTCTGTCGGGATCACTGCTGAAGGAACTGCCCCTCCAAGCTATCAGGAAAGCAAATGTCAGGAAACTGCAGAACCTGACAGAAAAACCCTGGACCGTGGGTCAGGTGAGTTGATCCTATTGCCGAAACCCCTCCCTCCCACCCACACCTTCTCAGCCAGACTCATTGGCTTCCTGGTGCCATCGTTTCACCCTCCCCATCACCTTACATAAAATCATGACAAACAGTTGTCTAGGAATAGGAACTATCCATAATATTGGTACAATTTGCTTCACACAAACAGTTACTTAATTCATTGGTAAAGTCTACTTCATTGGTACATTCACCCACCATCTGCTGGTCATCTGTGGAAACACGCTATGTACATAATGGACATTTCCCGAGAATACACCAGACATGTCGTGTGCACGTGTGTGCGGCAGTAACTCAATGCATGAAAACATGCAGACATCATTGAGAGGTTCAGTTATTGTTCAACCCAAACTGTGATCTAAGTGACTTTGACCATGGGATGACTGTTGGTGGTAGCTGGGCTGGTTTGAGTATCTCAGAAACTGCTGATCTCCAGGGATTTTCACACATGGCAGTCTCTAGATTTTATAGAGAGTGGTAAAAAATATCCAGTGAGCAGTAATTCTGTGGCTGAAAATGCCATTTTATGAGAGAGGCCCAAGGAGAATGGCCAGACTGGTTGAAATTGGCAGGAAGGTGGCAGCACCTCAAATAACTACGTATTACAACAGTGCTGTGATAAAGAGCATCTCTGAATACACAACATGTCCAACCCTGAACTGGAATGGCTACAGCAGCAGAAAACCACAAACATACACTCAGCAGCCATTCTGTTAGGTAAAGAGGTAACAGAGTGTACATTCCAGTGGAAATTCAAAGGGACTTTTGACTTAACATTTTGTGTACAGATGAGTTGAAAATGTGTTTACTGCATCTATTGACATCAAAATTACCCTCGCCTTATGATCTAACTCTTGCAATTTCTTTTGCCTGGTTTAGGCTCTGTACCTGTGCAAAGTTGTCTTGAACAATGGATCCATGTCAGCCAGTAAATTCAGGTAACACCAACTCCGCAAATCTTGCCATGTGCTTTTCAAAGTGCCTGTCTATATAACCATGCAAATTGGTGACAAAAAAAGTGCTCACAGGTTTAGGTGTTTGTCTGTTCATGTTTTAAGTCCCTTGTTTAAGAGAGGATAAGAAAGGATGTGCTGATTAGAGAGGGTCCAGATGAGGCTCACGAAAATGATCCTTGAATGAAAGGGGTAACATACAAGGAGCATTTGGTGAATCTGGGCTATATTCTCTGGAGGTTAGAAGAATGACAGTAGATTTCATTGAAAACTATCAAGTCTTATTCTGGCTTCTTAACCTTCCTTTCCAATCCTGATGAGGGTCTCGACCCAAAATATCAACTATTTATCCATTTCCATAGATGCTGCTTGACCTGCTGAGTTCCTCCAGCGCGTTGTGCGTGTTACTCTGGATTTCCAGCATTTGCAGATTTCTTGTGTTTAGAGTAATGAAGGGCCTAGACAGAGTGAAGAGGATTTTTCTGATTGTGGGGGAGTAGAGGTCACAGTCTCAGAATAGAAGGATATCCTATTAGAACAGAGATAAGGAAGAAATTTCTTTAGACAGAGAGTTGTGAATCTGTGGAATTCATTAAGGCCAAGTCACAGGGTATACTTAAAGCAGAGGTTGATATGCTTTGATTAGTCAGGGTGTAAAATGTTTTTAGGAGAATGGTGCTAAGAGGGAAAATTAATCAGCCATGAATGAAGGGCAGAGCAGACTCGATGGCTGAATGGCCTAATTCTGCTTCTGTGCCTTGTGGTTTTAGGTCTTAGAGTTGTAGTGCAGAAGCAACTTCTGTGGCCCACTCTGCCATCATTTCTATACATCTTTTGCCACCCACAGCCAGTTGGGGCCCTTGACTCAGGGCGTGACCTGTGAGATGTTTACTACCTATGGTGACCAGTTTGGAATGAAGATGGGCCTGGCATTGAGGAATACCACATGGCTGTCAAGGAAACAGGTACTGTCTACTGTCCCTCATCCACTCTCTTTCTGTCTGAGGCCAGTAAGAGGGCTCAGCTTTCTCATAGGCACCCCAGGGGTTCAATGTGCCCAGTCTGAGAACTACAGAGTAACACCATTATCGGAGAGAGAAAGCAGCTTAACATGTGTCAGTGATGATCAGCATCATACTTTTGTCTCCCACATCCTAGACTCCTTGTTTGACATCCCCTGCATGGACTGTCCATACTTCTCACTGTCTCATTAAGGCAGCCAACAAAATCAAATACCCCACTCATCCCAGACATTCTCCCATCTTCCTCCTTCCATCAGGCAAAAGATACAAAAGCCTGAAAGCACAGACCACCAGGCTCAAGGACGCCTCTGTTATCAGACTCTGGAAGACTATCAGATGAACTTTAGCACAATGAGATGGATTCTTGACCTCACAATCTACTTCACAGCTCTTGCACCATACTACACTTTCTGTGACACTACTCCACATGCTGTTATTGTTTTCCCTTGTACGCCCTCAGTGTATTGATGTGATTAAATTATTTGAATTGATGTTGTAGAAAACATTTTTCACTCTATTTTATCAATCTTCAAAGTTCAAAGTAAATCTATTATCTAAGTACATACACGTCACCATATCAACCTGGGATTCATTTTCTTGTGGGCATACTCAATGAATCCGTAAAAGTATCAATGAAAGACTGCACCAATTTGGGCATTCAAAAGATACTATCTGTGCAAATACAAAAATAAAGAAGTGATACTACTACTACTACTACTAATAATAATGTGACAATAGTAAACCAGTTTACCTGCACACTGACTGGAAGGCCTGGAGAACCCACTAGCCAACTCATTAATATAGATATTCATAGCTGAGGCCCAGTAACACATTACTGTGACACTCCACTCTTAATGCTATCTCAGGCCCATTTATCCTCATTCTTGGTTAACTAGTCTCCAGTTCATATCAATATTTGACCTGAGACTCCAGGCAGAACTCATTGTCTGATATCTACTAGAAATCCAATTATCACCTCTGTGGGACCACCCTGTCCTTAAAGGATTCTAGAGCATTTGTCGAACTTTCCTTTACAAAATCCATATTCACTCTGGCGGATAGCCCTATAATTTTTGAGATCATATAGCACTTTTAACATTTTAAACCACGTGTGCAGTTACATAAAAGCAGAACTAAATATTCCCCCTTCATAATGCGGAAATGACCCCAGTTTCTATTTTTTCACGCAAGAGGAAACATCCTGTCTACACTGAACTCTCCATCACGTTCTCCAACCTTTGCCTTCCCTCAGTAGACAGCACAGCTAGGTATCTGTCCAGTAAGCAATCTGTGAGCTGATCGCAATGCGCTAACGTGCATCTGTACGACATACTAACCGGCATATCTTCGGAATCTGGGAGGAAACCTTGCACGTTCACGTTCCTCTCCGTGAAGATACAGGTTTCCTCCCACATCTCAAAAATGCTTTTATGCACACTTTATTCCATATCTGTACTTTAACCTTTAACTTTATATTTTATGTCATTCTTTATAATTAATTATCATTTTATGATTGTTATTTTTGCTGCATGTCACGCTGACACACCACAGCAAATTTCTAATACTTGTAACTGTATGTAAATTTGATCACTTATCCTTGATAACATTGAGTTGTCCCAATAGCTAGCTGCACCTGTATTGAGCCTTAAAGGAGTCCTGTACTGGGACCCGCAGGTCCCTCGACGTTTCTGAGCTCTGCAATCGCTTCCTGTTTAAATAAACTATTTTTCTTAGTTTTCAAGCTGGAGAGCTGAGCAGAGATGGCCTGACCTGTGATTGGAGGACTGTGTGTGTGCGTCGGGAGGAATGGGTCTTATTTTGCTGTTGTTGCTTCTGCCGAACATCGTGTTAGCGCCAGAATGTGTGGCGACATTTGCGACCTGTAACGACAGTCATTCAATTCACTGTGTGGTTCAATGAATATGCGATAAATAAATCTGAATCTGAACCAATTTTCCCACCTCCTGTTCCCTTTGCCAAAATATGCTCCTCTTACATCCTTTGGTCACGTCCTTCACGACCTCTGCTCCTGTTGTGTCGCCAGAAAAAGCTGCAGAGACCTCAACTGGTTATTATAGCAATGCAAAAGTTGAACTCTGATCCTCCACTCCTTGCTGTGCTGGCTCTGTGCCGCTGGAGTTCAAACTGGGTTGGGGTCTGTTGTCACTGCTCGCTAATGCTTGTTCAGTGCTGCCATCTAGTGTTTGCTTGGTGGAAGAACAAGATGGATCAGGTCAACTCAGGTCCTAGGGAGATATTAATTCTTTTCGCTCTTTGTGACAATGTTTTTCTGACATTATAACCGTCGTAACCCTCTGCTAAGGACCTGAGTGCTATGTGGAGTGTACTGTTGTTAATGTCTTTTCCACCTTGTCCCTGGAAGAACGCTGTTCTGTTTGGCTATATTCATGTACGGTTGAATGATATTTAAACTTGCAACTTGAGATTGAATTTGAACATCTCAGCAACCCATTTATGCTGACACTCCTAAACTTGCCAGTCCTCTGTCCTCACCTCTGTTCAGAAATCTGATGGTGGAGGGGAAGAAGCTGTTCCTAAAACACAGAGTGTATGCTTTCAGGTAGTAATGAGAAGAGGGGTTTGATTTCCCACAATAACCCTTCATATCTAGTTGGTTTATTATCATAATTTTGGAAAGAAGCTGCGGAACACAGCTAACTCATGGGCACTAACAACTCCACCACAAAGGACATCTTCAAAAGCTGATGCTTCAAAAAGGTGGCACCTATCGCTAAGGACCCTCGCCATCCAGGATCTACCCCCTGGGGGTCCTGGCGTGAATGCTACGTAGACTACTCCCTGTTGGGATTGGGACAAATAGTCCATGACCAAGGTGGGTGGGATCCTTCATGATGTTATCACTCACCCGCATTGGACTAATCACTTCTGTATCCGTTACTGCTTTTAGCTTTGAAGCCATTATGAAATGCCTTGTAGAAGTCGAGGTCTAAGAATCCATCAGTTCTACTTGGATCTGAGGGATCCCACCAGCTGGTAACTAGGTAACATCTAAACATTCTGATTTTGCAGTTGATGTGCGCTGGGCAGAAGCTCCAAGACAAAATCCGGAATCTGCCAGCAAATGCCAACGGCCAGGCAGTGGAAACCTTATCAAAGAGCATTCCCAGTTCAGCCCTGCTTTTCCTGGGGTAAGTAACCGAGGGTCTCGGAGAGGGTTCAGTTCCTGCTCAGTGCCTGGTGTACATGAGGGACTCGGGCATCCCGTGGCAAGTGCTCCGTCCTCTTCCTCCTCACCCCCCTTGTTCACTATCCCTGGATCTCATACCTCTGATCAAGTTTCAAAGTTCTTACTTACACTTGTAAGTCACTGGTGTGGTATCAGAAAGGACATACAACATAGTAGTATACAGGACAACAAGCACAGACTCTTCAGGCCATGATTTTGTGACAATTGTTTACCGTGCTCCACGGCCAGTCTAACCCATATAGCTCTCCATTTTTCTGGGGTGGGGTGTGTGTTGATGGGTAATCTTTTTTTTGGGGGGTGTCATTTACCGTGGGGTATTGCGATGGGAGTCTGTTGGCGTTGGGTGTGTGTGTTGTGGTGTTACTATGGGGTACAAATTGGTCTTTCATGTGTGGGGTAGTGCAGATCGATACAGTGGGATTTTGCAGCGGCATGTGTGTTGGCTTTGGGGGTGCGGGGCGTATCAGTATGGTGTGCTTGTTGCACTGGGTTTGTGTTGCAATGGAGTGTTTCAGTGTTGGGGGTGTGGGATGGTGTGCATCAGTATGGTGGGATTGTTGCTATATGGTGGGACTATTGTCGTGGCTGTCTGTTGGCGTTGGGTGTGTGGGGTGGGGTGTTTGGGTGGGGTGTTTGCTGATATTGGGTGTTTGGAATGCAGTGTGTGTTGATGTTGGATGAGTGGGATGGGCTGTGTGTTGAATTTAGGGTTTGTGGGGTGGGGTGTTTGGGATTGGTGTGTGTTGATGTTAGGTGTGTGGGGGTGGGACGTGTGTTCAATTAGGGTGTGTGGGGCGGGGTGGATGTGTGTTGATGTTGGGTGGGTGTACGTTGACATTGGGGTGTTTGGGGTGGGTGTGTGTTGATGTTGGGTTTGTTGGGTGGGTATACGTTGATATTGGGGTGTTTGGGGTGGGTGTGTGTTGATGTTGGGTGGGTGTACTTTGACATTGGGGTGTTTGGGGTGGGTGTGTGTTGATGGGTTTGTTGGGTGGGTATACTTTGACATTGGGGTGTTTGGGGTAGGTGTGTGTTGATGGGTTTGTTGGGTGGGTATACGTTGACATTGGGGTGTTTGGGGTGGGTATACGTTGACATTGGGGTGTTTGGGGTGTGTGTGTTGATGGGTTTGTTGGGTGGGTATAGTTGACATTGGGGTGTTTGGGGTGTGTGTTGATGGGTTTGTTGGGTGGGTATACGTTGACATTGGAGTGTTTGGGGTGAGTGTTGATTTTGGGTTTGTGTAGTGGGATGTGCATCGATTTTGGATGAGTGGGTGGGGTTTGTGTTGATGTTAGGTTTGTGGGGTGTTATACGCCGGTATGGTGTGGGCTGTTTTGACACGGTCTGTATCGGCAGCTGTCAGCCTGTCTCACTGTTCCTCTCCCCACAGGGAAGAATCCTTGACCCGTGTGTACGGCAACAACTGCAGCGGTTTCCTCGCACAGATGGCTGAGGCAAAGCTGGAGCTGCTGCCACGAAGTTCTCCTGTCCGAGTGGCACTGCGGGAACGTGCCCTGCGCTGCCTGGTGGGTACAGGGTGGGCGGGGTAGATGAGCACAATTGCCTCATACCGACCAGCGGGTGGGAGATGGGGAGGGGAAGTCAGCTCATATAGTCCACAGCCCATCTGCCCTTTACCTCTACAACTTCAAGGACGGACCTTGCACCTTGAGTTTCAGGAAGTAAACACTCAGTACCGCCCCTTTTTTTAGTAAACGTACAAAACTTTATTCAAATATCAAAGACATACAAATGTTAGGGGTTATTCTAGAGTTAACGTAGAGTTAATACCATCTACAATGTTATCAACAGCGGGGAGGCACCGTTCCAGGGTTTAACCTTCTGCGAAACACCCCCCCCCCCCCCGCCACCTCAGGTCTCCAACGTACAGAGGAAAACCCCTGCATAGAGAGTCTTCTAATGTGGGCTTCCCACAACGCGTGATGGTAAGACGGGCCGCCACGGACGTTAGGCGAGGGCAATGAAGTGAAGTGTGCAAGATCAGCTCGTACAGGAACGGGCTCGGCTTGTCACGGTGGGTATCACTGCGAGGCAGCACATACTGTGTGGGACTGGCTCCCGAAGGAGTTCTCGGGGCTCGATTCCCACGAGCACCTCCGGCCAAGCAGGGGCTGGTGCGGCTGGAGCCACTGCACAGCCCTGAGACACCGTGGCGGGATGGATGCCGCTCGAACGCTGCTCCCTGGAGGCGCAGGAGCACTTTGACTGGAGGAGACGCTACCTGCGATAGCTCCTACATAGTGGCGCGGCTGATGCTCGCTGCTGGGAGCCGCGTACCCTCCTGAAGGCAATGCTCTTGGTGAAGAAAGCGTGTCGCTAGTGCTTGCCATGTTCACATGCATCTCTGTGGGGATCTGAGGCGGTGAGCTGCGGGCTAGCTACTTACGCACACCAGTGAATGACCGTCTTTTGCAATCCGAAAACTCGAGCGCAACAGACACACAATGCATCAGAAGAAGTCCACCAACTTCCTCTGCGTCCTGGCGACAAATACAGTGAGCGGGACTAATGTAATCATGGCTGATCAATGACCAATAACATGGCCCAGTACAAGATCGCGCGCAGTGGAGCCGACATGCCTCCCCGCCGGGACTTTGGTCTCCAAGTTCCGCCAGTTCACCGGCCATGTGTCCGCAGTGGAGCTTAGACACACCCTCAGACCGAGGCGGTACGCGGTGCTCCCCGCAAATGGTCTTAGCTCCTCCGGCAGGGAGTTCATCTTCCACTGGCCCACTAAGAGACGTTCTCAAGTTGACCCTGTCAGACTGAGAAGACCTGTGAACAGTCTCGCATCCTCTGTCGGCCAATAGGGTCGGCGATCGTAAAGGATATCGTCGTCATAAGCCAAACTGGCTACCTTCATTTCCGGCTAGCGCAGAACCAAACCTGTCAACCCATTCCGAAAAAGGCACAAGGAAGGGTACACTTGCCCCGGTACACCCCAGTCGAAGCAAAAGGGCGCCGTCGAGCATCCGCTGACCCTCATCAGGCACTCCGCAGCAGCAGCGTACAACACATGGACTCTGGCAAAAAATGCAACCCCATTCCGTTTGCGCGCAGATACTCGAGGAGGCTGTCATGACCCACCCCGTCAAACGCCTTCTGCCGATCGGGAGAGAGAAAGGCGACTGACAGGCCACCGTCACGAGACAGGTGGATGAGGTCCCGGGCGAGATGGATATTGTCTTGAATGGACTGGTCTGGGTGGATCATTTGGGATTGCACGAAACCCAGGCAATTGCCCATTGTCGGGGCAAAATCTTAGATTCGGTGCCCAGGAGAGACACCAGGCACCAATTCCTCAGCCAGTGAAGATCCCCCTTTCGGCAGCAGAGTCACTGCCGTCCTATGCCAAGAGTGGCATCTCACATGTCGGCAGGCTTTTGCCCAGTAGTCAGCAGCCAGTACGTCCGAGAAGGCCCAGAGGAATGCCATAGTCAACCTGTCAACTTCACGGACTTGCCTCTGCATAGCTGGTCGAGGGTGCCGGCTAGTTCCTCCAGCCATAGGGGAGAGTCCAGCCGCTGCTCAGCTTCAGGGTGACCTTTGGCAGATGCTCCCACAGCACCCCCTGCGCCTCGTCACTTGACGGTTCCGGCGAGAACAGGGTCGCATAAAATGAGTGGACTTCTTTAACAATTCTTGCCGGATCCGTGATGGAAGAACTACCGGCAGCTCCACAAGTTGCCTGCGCACATTTATAGCAACTGGATTCTTGACCTCACGAAAGGACCCCAGGACACCTCGAGCTGCAGGTCCCAGCCCCACAGCGCTCCCCTCTTCCCTGGTACTTCCACTAAAGGACTCCAGGTCAACAGCTCTTTCCCAAGCCGCTCGATCTGGGACATCCACTTCTCGGTCAACCCCCCGTGCGTATTCCATGTCCACGTCCCACCGAAGTCTGAGGGAGCGGAATCCGCTCAGTTCTCCCCTCCAGGCTTCCCAGAACCGAGGGAACGAGACCCGGAATCAGCCATCCTCCAGCAACTGGTTGTTGAAATGCCAGTATGTGGACCCCTTCCGCTTAGGCAGCAGGTAACGGCACTAGCCAGATAGAGGCTGTCGAAACGCTGGAGACATGCATCCTGGAAATGTACCGCCGGCCGAGTCGCGAACTTCCTCCTTCTCCTCCTCCAGTCATCCTGAGGAAGCCACACGAGTCAGGGTGGAAGTTCCGCCGGGCATCGACCCAATCAAAAGACGTTCAATTGCTGAAGACAAAGTAATCTCTCTCCTCAAGGGTACACTTAAATCACCCCCGAGAACAACGCACTCACCTCTGTCAATGGAGCCAAATTGCACAGCCATCCGATGAAAGAAGCGCGCCTGCATGGGATCGGGCAGGGGGTAGGGCATATACATTAACATAGTGTAATGGCACATCATCCAAGCTCACAAACACGACAAAGTCTGCAGATGCTGGAAATCCAAAACAATACACACAAAATGCTGGAGGAAGGCAGTAGGTCAGGCAACATCTATAGGAAAGAGTACAGTACACAGACGACGTTTCAGGCCGAGACCACTCATCAGGACTCAGTTGCTAAGCTGTCTGGCTTGAACTCGTTTACATCCGGAGCCAACAATCTCGCTCGAATTGAAGTTGAGGTGACTCATGCCCACCTCCCAAGCCACTCCATGTAGACCCAGGTGGATTCGTCTGTCGGATTCCGGCTCAGTGTGGGTTTCTTGCCGGAAGTTCATCGTATCTGTCCATTCCTTGAGGACTAAGAGATGATGGATCCTGAGTTAAGACTTCCAGCGCCATTGATCTTAATACTTGCTGCTGGAATCTCGATGATAGTGCTATATCTTGCTACGAACGTCCTGACAAGTGGGAGTAGGCCTCCTTACCCAGTGCCCAGGAATTCCCTGAAACAGTGTCGCTCCCTCTCAATCTCTTCCGAATTCCTCTCCTTCTCTTTAAGGATGGTGTGGACGGATTGCCCAATCCCAGGCAACTCCGTTCATCGGTCAGCGGCTAGTCGGGCCTATGCTCTCTGCGCCGAGAGTCTGCGAAGTACTTTTGAATTTGCCCCAGCGTAACAGTCTGAGACTCACTGCAAGGAACGAGCCCCTCGCCATCTCGGTTTCAAAAGATCCCTCCTTGTCCTCTTCACTGCGTTCAGGTGATCCTCATCTTCAATGTCCCGTTTGCACACAGTCACCGCACTACCGGAAACAGCCTCGGCGAGCAGCCCCACCTTAGGCGTGCCACTAACCTCAGGACAAGCGGTGGTGGGGTGGGGGGGGGGGACACTCTAGAAGTGTACAGGTGACCGGCGACCTCACCTCACCCAAAGAAAGGAGCAGAGGGAGGAGGGGTCTATTTCGCGGAGGGGAAGGTGCACGACATAGAGGATCACCTTCTGTACGGGACTGTCACTGGCACGAAGACCCCTTCCACAGTTATTCCCCTGCTCAGGCCCGGGGACGCCTCTCTAGCGAACTGTAGGTAGAAAATGGACTTTTGGTGCATCTTACCGATTCCAATAACGCCCTTATCCCCACACACAGACGCAGCCATCAAAGCTAACTTCTCGGCGCCCAAAGACGCAGCGATATCACATTGTATTGCGTTTTTGAGAGTTATGTCTGAATGGTGGTGGCTCTACGGGAGTTCTTTCAACGGAAGCTACGGCTCGAGTGAAAGAACTTGGTCTCGCCATTTTGGAGTTGCAGCCCGCCATGTTAAAGCCCCACACAGTCAGAAATCAAACACTGCTGAAGTAACTCATTCACGACACTAATCAGTTTTTTTTTAAAGAACAGTTCTGAGAACAGAGAAAGTAGTTTCCTCCAGACAAGCAGGGAAGTCTGTGCGAGGGAACTCCAGTGCGCAGCCGGGCCGCTCCGATGTTCCTCCGCCCGACGATTCGCCGCAAAATGCTCCTTCCGGTCTTCCCCAGCCGAGTACTGCAGCTGGGAGAGGGGTTGTCGGTGTTAACAGCCGGGGAAGTCCATCCCAGCTCCCAGTAAAAATTGGATATGAACCTTGGCAAGCCGCCAGCCATGGTCGCTGCTGCTGGCCGAGCACAGCCACAGCAAAACTTCCTCCGAGAAGAGAACTGCTGCAGTCCGTTTCCAAAGATGAGACACCTCTCTCCTGCATCTTCCTCCGTCCTCGACACGTTCTTCAGGGTTTACTCCAAAATAAATCGACTTTTTTCCGGGAACTCAGACACCACTATCCGTACCACAGTGTGACCCTCCCTCAGAAACGCCCCTCCCATAGTGCGACTCGCCCTCAATATGATCCTTCCCCAGTGAGCCCTCCCCCCCAGTAATACCCATCCCACAATATCGATCCTCCCACACTGTATTCTTTCTTCAGCACAGCCTCTTCCCCCAGTGCAACCCTTCCACAGAAACGCCCCTCCCACCGCGCGACGCTCCTTGCTAGCTGGGTCAGATATCCACCGCTCTCTCCTTACTTTCCCTCTCAGGGCTCTGGTTTAGCAGCACTGGCCCATGCTTCCGAAAGCCACCCACTCCGAGTGTGTTCCATTACAACACCACACAGACACAACACAAGAGATAATTATTATTCAACTGCAAAGGATATCAATTAAACAGTCTAATCTAAGAATGAAACAGGGGATTCCAACAGCCCGTTGTGATGAAACCAGCAGCGCGGGCGAAGTGCAGTTCAAACTGTGAGAAATAGTCCGTTCTGGGCGCCGTCTGTCCCACTCACCTAAACATGGAGAGCAAAAGAGCGAACTTGTCCGGGCTGAGAAAATAACCGGACAGGACATTAAAAAAACACTTGCAGGGATCTGCTAGGCACAGCAGGGCTCTTCGCAGGTGCAATTCAGCTGGCCATTCACGAGGTCTCTGCCAAAGCGAACGATCCCGTCGTTCATGGGCACCGCCTGCTCCTTCTCCACATGAACACTGTCTAAGATGACAGACAGAGAAGCCTCCAGTAGTGAACGGATATCTAACCAATTCTGAGCTGTCCCTGCCCCGGTGTGTGATGGGATAGTGGGGAGGGAGCTTCATTTTGTGTCTGACCTTGGGAGTGTGTGATGGGACGGTGAGGAGGGAGCTTCACTCTGTGCTTGATCCCAGGAGTGTGTGATGGGACGGTGAGTGGGGAACTTCGCTCTGTGTCTGACCCTGGGAGTGTGTGGAGGAGAAGCTCTAGGTACCACCCATGCCCGCAGAATGATCCCTATATTCAGCCACTGGCTGAGCTGAACTCTTCTCCTGTTGCAGAATCTGCCAATTTCGGCTCTGAACGGAATGGCTGCCGCCCAGCTCGGAGCGCTGATGTGCGAATTTACGGGGCAGAACATCACGGACCTACCGGAAGCTGCCTTCAACGCCTCCATCCCACACCTCTGCAAGTGCAAACAATTCAACCCAAGTGCAACTAATATCCTGCGTACGAGGCTGCTTGAAACGCTGGGGTGAGTTCCCTTTAAGGGTCCATAGGGGTGGGAGAGGGAGGTATGGGAGCCGCCTTTCTTTCTGTGCCGCTGGCCCAGGTTAGGCTGTGTGTCAACAAGAACCTACACCGGACTCTGGTGAAATGCTCCAATGGAAGGGCGGGAGCTGTTGTTAGTCGTAACACCGTCCCCAACATAAGCGGGGTTTGCGAGGCGGACACATGGGTGGCGGTGCCTGAGACTGAGTCTGTGTAACTCCAACAGATGGGAGAGATGTGACGAGAGCTCTCCCCATCTCAGTACTCAGAGTTCCGGCCCCTACAACCCTCCCTTTTTCTGTGACCCATTCCGATCCTTCCACCCGCCCCATCCGTCTCTGTAAGCCCCTCCGGCCCCTATATTCTTCCCCGTCTCCAATCCCACCAGCTACACAATCCCCAAATTGCTGCTGATTACACCACCTACCCCCACAGTTGTAGAGGTAAACTACGAAGTTCCCTCCTCAACACAGCGCATCCCGCCATCAAGACTTGAACTTGATGAAGCCTGCGTCTCTGCCGGACCCGCCCTGTCTTACAGTTAGATGCCCTTAGCTCTTTAGAAAGGCGCTCTCGTCTGAGCTGTGGCCAATAGTTACCTTCTGATCTTGTCCAGAGATTCATCTCAGTGGACGGTGGAGGTAGTGACCTCGCTCGGCTCCATGATAACACTGCTAGACGAACGAACCGTGCTACAGCTGCCCAACAGGGTAAGTTCAGATCAGCGACCGGCACAGCCTTCTCATCCGCGGCTCGTCGGGAAGGAAAACAGTGCGGTGTGGCAGGCGCAGGTCTCTCAGCGTCTGCCCAGGAGGGGGTGATTCTGTCACCTGATACATCATACACCAAGCTGCAGAACTTGGAGATGGGGAGCGGGTTGGGGGAGCATAGTTGTCGGATCTTCTCAGGTTTTTATCACCGCATGTGTCGTGAAATTTGTTCTTAGCAGCAGCAGTTCAATGGATTACATAATCTAGAAGAAGAAAATAATAATAATAATAAATAAATAAGTAAATTAATTACAGTATATATGCTTTGAATTCTTGTATGAGTATTCTTCCTGAAAGGGTTAAGGTAAGAGGAGCATTTGATAGCTGTAGGCCTGTACTCGCCGAAATTTAGGAGACTGAAGGGTGATCACATTGAAACGGGCCTCACTTGGAGTATTATTATCAGTTTTTGTTCCCTTTTCGAAGAAAAACTGTGCCGGCATTGGAGAAGGTCCGGAGGAGTTTTACAAGAATGATACGAGGTCTGAAAGGTTTAACGCATAAGGGGCGTTTGATGGCTCTGGGCCTATAGTCGCTGGAGTTTAGAAGAATGGGGAGGAGGGGTGGGGTGGGAAAACCCCTTGAAGCCTATTATTGAAAGGCCCAGATTGAGTTTATGTGCAGAGGATGTTCCCTATAATGGAAGAGTCTAGGATTAGAGGTTACGGATTCAGAATAGACAGGCTTCCATTTAGAACACAGATAGAAACATAGAAAACCTACAGCACAATACAGGCCCTTCGGCCCACAAGGTTGTGCCGAACATGTTCCTACTCTAGACATTACTAGACCTACCTATAGCCCTCTATTTTTCTAAGCTCCATGTACCTATCCAAAAGTCTTTTAAAAGACCCTATTGTATCTGCCTCCACTACCTTTGCTGGCAGCCCATTTCACGCACTCACAACTCAGGGTAAAAAAACTTACCCCTGACATCTCCTCTATACCTACTCCTCAGCACCTTAAACCTGTGTCCTCTTGTGGCAACCATTTCAGCCCTGGAAAAAAGCCTCTGACTAGCCACATGATTAACACCTCTCAACATCTTAAACACCTCTATCAGGTCACCTCTCATCCTCCGTCACTCCAAGCAGAAAAGGCAGAGTTCACTCAACCTATCCTCATAAGACATGCTCCCCAATCCAGGCAACATCCTTGTAAATCTCCTCTGCACCCTTTCTATGGCTTCCACATCCTTTCTGTATTGAGGCGACCAAAACTGAGCACAGTACTCCAAGTCGGGCCCGACCAGGGTCCAATATAGCTGCAACATTACCTCTTGGCTCCTAAATTCAATTCCATGATTGATGAAGGCCAATACACCGTACGCCTTTTTAACCGCAGAGTCAAACTATGCAGCTGATTTGAGTATCCTATGGACTCGGACCCCAAGATCGCTCTGATCCTCCACACTGCCAAGAGTCTTACCATTAATACTATATTCTGCCATCATAATTGACCTACCAAAATGAACCACTTCACACTTATCTGGGTTGAACTCCATCTGCCACTTCTCAGCCCAGTTTTTCATCCTATCAATGTCCTGCTGTAACTCTGACAGCTCTTTGCACTATCCATAACACCTCCAACCTTGGTGTCATCAGCAAAGTTATTAACCCATCCCTCCACTTCCTCATCTAGGATATTTATAAAAATCACGAAAAGTAAGGGTCTCAAAACAGATCCCTGAGGCAGACCACTGGTCACTGACCTCCATGCTGAATATGACCCGTCTACAACCACTCTTTGCCTTCTGTGGGCAAGCCAGTTCAGGATCCACCAAGCAATGTCCCCTTGGATTCCATGCCACCTTACATTCTCAATAAGCCTTGCATGGGGTATCTTATCAAATGCCTTGCTGAAATCCATATATGCTGCATCTACTGGTCTTCCTTCATCAATATGTTTAGTCACATCTTCAAAAAATTCAATCAGGCTCATAAGGCATGACCTGTCCTTGAGAAAGCTGTGCTGACTATTCCAAATCATATCATACCTCTCCAAATGTTCATAAATCATGCCTCTCAGGATCTTCTCCATCAACTTACCAACCACTGAGGAAAGACTCACTGGTCTATAATTTCCTGGTCTATCTCTACTCCCTTTCTTGAATAAAGGAACTACATTCGCAACCCTCTAATCCTTTGGTACCTCTCATGTCCCTACTGATGATACAAAGATCATCACCAGAGGCTCAGCAATCTCCTCCCTCGCCTCCCATAGTAGCCTGGGGTACATCTCATCCAGGCCCGGCGACTTATCCAACTTGATGCTTTCCAAAAGTTCCAGCACATTCTCTTTTTAGTATCTACATGCTCAAGGTTTTCAATCTGCTGCAAGTCGTCACTATTATCACCAAGAGCCTTTTTCATAGTAAATACTGAGGTAATTATTCATTAAGTACCTCTGCTATTTCCTCTGGTTCCATACACACTTTCTCACTGAAACATTTGATAGGTCCTACTCTTTCACGTCTTATCCTCCTGCTCTTCACGTAGAATGCCTTGGGGTTTTCCTTAATCCTGCCTGCCAAGTCCTTCTCATGGCCCCTTCTGGCTCTCATAATTTCCTTCTTAAGCTCCTCCCTGTTAGTTTTATAATCCTCTAGATTGCTTTGGCAGTCAAAGTGAAGGATAATCCCAAGGGTTTCTACAGATATATTAAGAGCAAAAGGATAGTAAGGGATAAAATTGGTCCTCTTGAAGATCAGAGTGGTTGGCTATGTATGGAACAAAAAGAAATGGGGGAAATAATTTTTTTTTTGCATCCGTATTTACTGAGGAAACTGGCAAGGAGACTATGCAAATAAGGCAAACAAGTAGTGAGGTCATGGAACCTATACAGATTGAAGAGGAGGAGGTGCTTGCCGTCTTGAGGCAGATCAGAGTAGATAAATCCCCAGGATCTGACAGAGCGTTCCCTCGGACATTGAGGAGACTAGTGTTGACATTGTAGGGGCCTTGGCAGATATATTTAAAACGTCGGTATCCACGGGTGAGGTGCTGGAGGATTGGAGGCTAGCTCATGTTGTTCCATTGCTTAAAAAAGGGTCCCAAAGGAATCTGGGAAATTATAGGCCAGTAAGTTTGACGTCAGTAGTAGGTAAATTATTGGAGTAGCACTAAGAGATAGGATCTACAAGTATTTTCATAGACAGGAACTTATTAGGGAGACTTAACATTGCTTTGTGCATGGTAGATCACGTTTAACCAATCTACTAGAGTTTTTCGAGGAGGTTACCAGGAAAGTGGATGAAGGGAAAGTAGTGGATGTTATCTACATGGACTTCAGTAAGAACATTGACAAGGTCCTGCATGGGAGGTTAGTTAGGAAGATTCAGTCGCTAGGTAAACATGGCGAGGTAATAAATTGGATTAGACATTGACTCAATGGGAGAAGCCAAAGAGTTGTACTGGAGGATTGCTCCTCTGAGTGGAGGCCTGTGACTAGTGGTGTGCCCCAAGGATCAGTGCTGGATCCATTGTTATTTGTCATCTATATCAATGATCTGGATGATAATGTGGTAAATTGGATCAGCAAATTTGTCGATGATTGGAGGTATAGTGGACAGTGAGGAAGGCTTTCAAAGGTTGCAGAGGGATTTGGACCAGCTGGAAAAATGGGCTTACAAATGGCAGATAGAGTTTAATGCAGACAATTATGAGGTATTGCACTTTGGAAGGGCAAACCAAGGTAGAACATACAAGGTAAATGATAGGACACTGAGGAGTGCAGTAGAACAGAGGGATCTGGGAATACAGATACATAAGTCCCTAAAAGTGGCGTCACAGGTAGACAGGGACGTAAAGAGAGCTTTTGGCACATTGGACTTTATAAATCAAAGTACTGAGTGAAAAAGTTGGAATGTGATGGTGAGGTTGTATAAGGCATTGGTGAGGCCGAATTTGGAGTATTGTGTGCAGTTTTGGTCACCAAATTACAGGAAGGATATTAATAAGGTTGAAAGAGTGCAAAGGAGGTTTAGAAGGATGTTACCGGGACTTGAGAAACTGAGTTACAGAGAAAGGTTGAATAGGTTAGGACTTTATTCCCTGCAGCATAGGAGAATGAGGGGTGATTTGATTGAGGTGTATAAAACCATGATGGGTTTAGATCGAGTGAATGCAAGCAGGCATTTTCCACTGAGGCTAGAGGAGATAAAACCCATAGGACATAGGTTAAGTGTGAAAAGGGAAAAGTTTAAAGGGAACATTTGGGGGAGCGTCTTCACATAGAGAGTAGTGGGAGTGTGGAATGAGCTGCCAGTTGAAGTGGTAAATACGGGCTCACTTTTAACATTTAAGAAAAACTTGGACAGGTACATGGATGAGAGGTGTATGGAGGGATATGGTCCAGCTGCAGGTCAGTGGGACTAGGCAGAAAAATGTTTCGACACAGCCAAGAAGGGCCAAAAGGCTTGTTTCTGTGCTGTAATGTTCTATGTTTCTATGAATCTATCTCTAACATTACCTAGCTCTCTGAACCTTTTATAAGCTTTTCTTTTTTATCTTGACTAGATTTATTACAGCCTTTGTACACCACGATTCCTGCACCCTACCATAACTTCCCCATCTCATTGGAACGTACCTATGCAGGACTTCACACACACATATTCCCTGAACATTTGCTACATTTCTTCCGTACTTTTCCTTGAGAACATCTGTTTCCAATTTAAGCTTCCAATCTCCTGTCTGATAGCTTCATAATTCCCCTTACTCCAATTAAATGCCTTTCTAACTTCCTATCTCTCTCCAATGTTATGGTAAAGGAGATAGAATTATGATCACTATCTCCAAAGTGCTCTCCCACTGAGACACCTGACACCGGACCAGGTTCATTTCCCAGTACCAAATCAAGTACAGCCTCTTCTCTTGTCGGCTTATCTACATTTTGTGTCAAGAAACCTTCCTGAACACACTTAACAAACTCCACCCCATCTAAACCCCTCACTCTAGGGAGATGCCAATCTGTATTTGGGAAATTAAAATCTCCCATCATCACGACAACGCTATTATTATTACACCTTTCCAGGATCTGTTTCCCTATCTGCTGCTCGATATCCCTGTTACTATTGGGCTGCTTATAAAAAACACCCAGTAAATTTATTGACCCCTTCCTGTTTCTAATCTACACCCACAGAGACTCTGTAGACAATCCCTCCATGATGTCCACCTTTTCTGCAGCCGTGACACTATCTCTGATCAACAGTGCTACGCCTCCATCTCTTTTGCCTCCCTCCCCGTCCTTTGTGAAACATCTAAAACCCAGCACTTGAAGTAACCATTCCTGTCCCTGAGCTAAAAGTCTCTGTAATGGCCACCACATCATATCTCCAAGTACTGATCCATGCTCTAAGCTCATCTGCTTTGTTCAGAACAATCCTTGCATTGAAATAGATACATCTCAAACCTTTGGTCTGAGCGCATCATTTCTCTATCACCTGCCTATCCTCCCTCATACGCTGTCTCCTATCTTTCTCTATTTGAGAGTCAGACGCCTCTGCCCCAGTCTCTTCAGTTTGGCACCTGAGAACATTTCTATCACATACAAACCTTTGATTTCTGTCCACACAAGCAGTCCTTGCATGACCTTTATCCTCCTCCACCTCACCATCTGCTCTAACACACTGGTTCCCCTCCCCCTGCAAATCTAGTTTAAACCCCCCGGAGCAGCACTAACTAACCTACCCACAAAGATGTTAGTCCCCCTTCAGTTCAGGTGCAAACTTTCCCATCGGAACATATCCCAGCTTCCCTGGAACAAAGCCCAATTGTCCAGAAACATGAAGCCCTCCCTCCTGTGCCATCAGGAGGGATTTCTTCAGCTAGCGTCTGGTGAGTCTCTTGAATTCTTTGCCGCAGGTGGCCAAGTAATTTTAGGTTGGGAGAGGGATAATAAATCAGCCGTGGGGGTGGGGGTGGGGCCTGAACAGACTAATTCTGCTCTTACGTCTTATTGTCTAAAACTCTAACCTTTAAAATTCCCTGCTCCGGACTGGAAAAATGTCCATGAAAACCAGGGAAAAATTGAGGTGCTGGAAACCAGAAGGGACAAGTGGTTAACCCGCGATGGTTTCAGTTGAAGTGTTATCTCGCAGGAGAATGGGGGCGAGAGGGATGAAAAGCAGCCAGGATTTGATGGCGGAGCAGACTTGATGGGCTGCATGGCCTGATACTACTCCTTTGTCTTATAGCCTTCCTCCGGTTGCCGACTGTCCAGTTTGAAATGTTGAGAGGAAGGGGAGGAGGGAGTCGGTAGTGATCATGCTGAGCAGTGTAGGGTTCGAGGGACGAAAGGTCGTCTCCTGCCTGCGACATTTTCACTCAGAGTACAGGTGGACGAGGACTGATTGGGTGTTATTTGAAGGATTTTTCTGTGCTGTCATGTTGCTGAGGGGTTTTTCGGGTGAACGAGCTTGGCAGGAGGGTTGGGGGAGTGGGAAATCCCAGGTAATTCACTACTTCACATCCGACGCGTTGTTTTTTCCTGTTGCAGAGTGACATTAAGGAAGCCCTGCTGGAGTTCGTGGCCTCCCAGCCCAACGAGAACACAGGCTCCTCCACCGAATTCCAGACCGGATTCAACCTCTCTAACGTCCAGAGAAAGATCTTCCAGATCCTCAGGGAGGAGTCAACAGCGGCAGCGGCTGGCTCACGCAGGAGACGGGCAGGTGAGGCTCTCCGTTTCTTTGCCCCCTCTGTCTCCCCGTCAGACTGGGATCGACACCTCCCGCGTTCCGTCACTTGCTCCGTCGTTGATTACGATGGTGATACGTCCATCTTCAGCATGTCCCCAATCTCTCCCCATATCTCTGTATGCGAAATCTGTCTTACTGACCACTGTCATTGACTCAGCTTCTACAGCCCTCTGTAGGTTGCCAGCGTTCTATTGTGCAGAAGCAGGTCCAGCAACCCTACACGTACATACCAGCCAAGCAGTTCAATTGCGACAGATACATTTGAATCAGGTTCATTTTCACTGAATGTCATGATTTGTTTTTGTGTGGCAGCCTCAGTACAGAGTAATACATAAATTATAGTACAAATTATCATAAGAATATATTTTTAAAAATTGAATAGGTAGCGCAAAAAGAGAACAAAAATAGTGAGGTAGTTGTTCATTCGGAGATCCAATGGTGGAAGGGAAGAAGCTTTACCTAAGATGTTGAGCGTGGGTCTTCAGGCTCCCTGATGGAGGCAATGAAAGAGGATATGTTCTGACCCTGTGCCTCCCGTACCAGACAGTGATGCGACCAATTAGAATGCAAGTGGCGGCTGTGACATATCAAATCTCCTCAACCTCAACCAATGAAATACCGCAAATCTACCTACTTCGTAATTGGATCAATATGTTGGGCTCAGAAGAGATCTTCAGAGATGCTGTCACATAGGAATTTGATCATAATAAATATGAGTTAACATAAACAGTCACAGTAATTATAAATAATTTATAGGAACACAACAATAACAGAATAAACATAAAGACATTCGTTCAAGTTGAGAAAGGGGGAAAATGAATTCAATCCGAGGTGTATTCGGATTTTTTCCAGGCAGGAACCTGATGGCAGTTGTCACATTGTGTGCTGGCAATATCGGAACACAATGCGGAGGAAAGACTCCAACGGAAAAACGACGACCAAGGTTTATTTATAAGAATTACAGCAGAACATTGATGGCTGGCCAGAGCGACACGACGAAACGTAACACTCTCAAAACTAGGACTCCGCAATTATCGCTAATCGCCCATTCATTTAAATAATAAAAGTAACATGGAACTTCCCGATCTTATGAACATAAACTTAAGTTTAAACAAAAAGCACCAGGAGACCAAATTACAAAGAAATAGTCACTCGAGAAAAACACAATGAACTTCAAATGATGATGACTATCGTTAAGCAACAATTAACCAATTCAGGTGCTCTAAGCATCTCGGAACCAACACTCTCCAGCGCCCTTCATAGGCCTGAAGAGTTCACCACAGTATCGAGTGATGCAGACACGGAAGCGACCTCAAGTTCAAGTTCAGTTTGTTAATCACCCGCACACATGTATACCAACCAATGAAACGGTGCTCCTCCGGACTAAGATGCATAACACAGTGCAAGTAACTCACACACAACACATAAAGTAATACTACTGAATAATTTAACAACTAATACGGTGCACATACAGTCTGGGGCCTGTGGATGAAGCTGTATTCCATTCGAACAGCTCTTGTGTTACTAATGCGGTGCCTCCTGCCCGATAATAGGGAGAACTGAGAGTGCTGAGAGTGAACGGGGTGGGGGGAGGGTGTTATCTAAGAGAGAGCAGAGGGAGCTGGTGGGAAGCGGGTAGTGGGAGGAAGGAGCAGGAGCCATGTGACTGCAGACAAATGCCATGAGCCTGCATCTCAAGCGAAACTGACTGTTGATTTCTCTGCCCCAGCGGATTCCTGCACCGTGCGGCCGAGCACCGATGAAATACAGATGCTAGGAGAGGGCAACAGCCAGTGGAGCGTGGATCAGCTGGCGTGCATGACCACCCAGACTTTCGCCGACTCAGTCGATGTACTGGGGATGGTCAGCAGTTTCTCCAGAGATCAATACTTGGCTCTAAAGAACAAGGCCATTGAGGTAGTAACGGTGGGCTGGGTACCCGGGGGGACAAACCGGTGTACGCAGGGAGATCTGATCCCGGGCTGAGTCAGCACCACCTATCCGCGGCGCTCCTCACCCTTTGGCGCACCCATGACAACTGATGAGGGCTTTTGCCTAGAACTGTTCACAGTGCTCAAGATGAGGCCTGACCAGTGCCGTTTAAAGCCTCAGCATCACATGCCTTTTCTGTAGATGCTGCCTGGTCTGCGGAGTTCCTCCAGCTTTTTGTGTGTGTTGCTTTGGACTTTCAGCATCTGCGGATTTTCTCGTGCTTATGACAACATCCCCTCTTGGCGCTCTCCTGGCGCCACCACGCCCTACCTCTCGACATCCCTCTGGTGCTACCCCTCCCCTCTGGTGCTCGCTCAGTGCATCGTCCTCTTCCTCCCTCTCTTCGGCGCCCCACCCCCGTGGCACACCCTTCGCAACCGCCTTGGCGCTCCCCCGGCGACTCACCCACCTCCATTCCCTCGACGCGTCCAAGGCGCCGCACCCTTCTTCTTTCCCTCCGTGTTCCCCCAGCCCCAGCTCCTCCAACTCGCGACGCTCCCTCACAGTAATGGTGGAAGTGCGGTAGAGAGGGGGGATCACAGCCGGTGTGTGCGTGTTGCAGACGTGGGGTCCAGTGTCCAGTTTCATCCCTGAGAACATCGCAGACCTGAATTGCATCCTGACAGCCATGTCTGCCAGCGAGCTCCGCTCCATGGACCTAGGCGCCGTTGATACCCTCGACGCTGTCTCGGCCTGTCCGACCTGGACCGAGGAGCAGGTAATTCCCGACTCTTCTAAGCCTCGCTCACGCTCAGATGTGTCTTGCTGCGGTTCCTGGCGGTCAGCGGGTGGAGGGGGCGGGGTGTGGAGAAAGGATAAGACGTGCAGGAGGGAGGGAGAAGAGGCTACTCTTTTACGGAGGGAACCCCGGGCTGTGGGTGGTCGAGGAGTAAAAGCTGTGTGTGGCTAGGAGGGTAAGGAGGGAGAGCGGCGGGGGGGAGGGATGAGTTAGAAGGTAGAGGTGAGGGTGAGAGCAGAGGGGAGGATTGGAGGTACAAAGGCGAGAGAGAGGAGAGGCGAGAATGGAGGGGAGAAGATGCGGCCGGGGATTGAGTGTTGGAGAGGATATCAGACATTGCATTATGCGGAGGGAGAGCCAAGTGGTCACAAGTGACCAGGAAGCACTGTCAGTCGGCAAATAGTCATTGGTGGAAAGGAAATTCCCGAGGATGGAAATGTGGGCGTGGGTGGTGTTGGGAGGGGGAACATTTCAACTACTGAAATGGTAGCGTGGCGGTTAACGCGTATATATACGTATATATAGACGTCTTGGGAGTTGATCAGTGCCCCAGGTCGGGGGTTTCCGCTGCCCATCAGAGTCCATGGTTAGAGGGAGGGGGATCGGATCAGTAGAAAAACATGACTGTACACCCGTAGTCACGAGGTGTGTTGTAAGGGATGGGGAGGGGTTTGTTGCTGGGATAACTCTGTGCCTTCTTTCGGTATTGATTAACCCGTTCCCCTTGGACCACAGCGGACCGCTATTCTGGAAAGATATCTGGCTCTCAGCGAGATGACTGCGGCCTCGCTGGGATCCATCGAGCTCAGCGGCCTGGGGAGCTTTGCCTGTGCCATGAACACGACCTTCATCTCACATCTACAGGAGAAAGCATTCAGGTGAGACACCATCCCTCAAGACTTTAACCCTGCCCCCCTTCCCTCTCCTTATCCTGCCACTACACCAGGACACCTCCCCACTCCATCCACAGGCCTGACACCCTCACGCTTACTCCATCTCCACCTCTCACAGTTCCTACACTCCTCCAGGCCTCTATCCCACCACACTCCACGTGCAACAACATACCCTTCCCTGAACTCGTCCCTTTCCTCAGAACACCGGTCCTCCTCATTCCACAGGTTCACCCTCACCACTCCCACAGATTCTCTCCCTTTCCCTATCCCAGCCAACACTCCTGACCCCTCCCACAGCTCCTCCCCCTGTCCCTGCTCCAGGCCAACACCCTCTAATCTTCCCCACACCTCATCCTCCTCCAACCCTTCCTTTCATTTAGACCTCCTTTGCCCGTTCCCTCCTCCACAGCTTCTCTCATCCCTTCCAGCAACTCAGCACCTCCCTTACCCCTCCCTTTTCCAACCCTGTACGGCACTTTCCTTTCCGCTTCAGCCCCTCCCCTCCTGTGCCAGGTAGGATGGATTAGCGCTTCATCAGCTTTTAAATCCCGACCATTCCCTATAGGTCATAGGCGGGAACAGGATACTGGGATACCGCCAGACAGTTGCCGATATCTTCCCTCCGATCCTTGAAAAATTGGGGATTCGGCCACCCGTGTCATCTTCTCATCTTCACATCTACTCTATCGAGGCCTTTCAATATTGGATAGGTTTCAGTGAGGTCACCCCCCCACCACCCACCATCACCAGCACCATCCTTCTAAACTCCAGTGAGTAGAGGTCCAGAACCATGAAACGTATTTCATATGACAAGCCTTTCAATCCAGGAGTCATTTTCGTGAACCCCTTTGAACCCACTCCAATGTCAGCACCTCATTTCTTAGATAAACTGCTCCTAATAGTCCAAGTGAGGCCCCACAAGTGCTTTATAAAACCTCAACATTACCTTCTTATTTTTATTTTTTAGTCCTCTCAAAATGGATGCTAACATTGCAACTGCCTTCCCCATCACCGACTAAACCTGCAAATTAACCTTTAGGGAATACTGCACGAGGACTGCAAGTCCCTTTGCACCTCAAATTCATGAATTTTCTCTTTATTTAGAAAATAGTTTACGCTTTTATTGTTTTCTACCAAAATGCATGACCATATACTTCCCGATACTACTTATACCATCTACCACTTGTTTCCCATTCTGCTAATCTGTCTAAGTCATTCTATAGCCTCTCTACTTCCTCAAAACTACCTGCCCTTCTACTCATCTTTGTATCTTCCGAAACTTGGCCACATAGCCATCAATTCCGTCATCGAAGTCATTCACATATATAATGTAAGAATAAATCGTTCCATGGCAGACCTATGTAGAATACCATTGGTTACCGGCAGCCATTCAGGAAAGCTTCGTTTATTCCCACTCTTTACCTCCTGCCAAACGGCCAGTGCTTTATCGATGGTAGCATTTTTCCTGTTACAACACAGGCTCTTATCCTGTTAAGCAGCCTCATGTGTAGCACCTTATGAAAGAACTTCTGAAAATGCGTACACAATGTCCCCCTATTACCCTTTGTCTATCCTTCTTGCCATTTTTTCAAAGAATTCCAACGTATTCGTCAGGCAAGATCTTCCTATTCTATTATGTGCCTCCAAGTACCTCAAAACCACATCCTCAACAATCGACTCCAAAATATCCCCAATCACCGAGGTCAGACTAATTGGCCTATCATTTTCTTTTTCTATCTCTCTCCCTGCTTGAAGAGTGAAGTGATATTTCCAATTTTTCAATCCTGTGGAACCATGCCAGAATCAATTGATTCTTTAAAGGTCATTACTAATGCCTCCACAACCTCTTGCCTCCTTAAGCTCCCGGAGATGTTTACCATCTGTTCCACGTGACTTATCTACCTTTAGACCATTCATTTCCCATGACTGTCCTCCCTCGTAAAGGCAACTTCACAGACTTCTACCCCTGACACTCTATAACTTCCAGCATATTGCTAGTGCCTTCCACAGTAAAGTTATTCTGTTCATCTTCAATTTCCTGTCCCCCGATTACTACCTCTCCAGTATTATCTTCCAGTGGTTCGATATATATTCTCGCCGTTCGCTTACAGTTTATGTATTAGAAGAAAGCTTCGGTATCCTCTTTAATATTATTGGCTAGCTTACCTGCCTATTCCATCTTGTCCTCCTTTATGAGTTATTAGTTGCCTTCCGTTGGTTTTTAAAAGCTTCCCAATCCTCTTACTGTGCACTAATGTTATAATACCATCTGCTTGGCTTTTATGTTGGCTTGGAGTTCTCTTGTCAACTATGCTTATGTCATGCTGCCCTTAGAATGCCAATTTTGTCCAGTTCCCCTCTCATGCCTCCGTAATACCCTTTATTCCACTGCACTACCTATACATCTGACTTTAACTTCTCCTTCTCAAATTTCAGGGTGAATTCAATCGTACTATGATCGCTGTCTCCTAAGGGTTCCTTTTCCTTAAGCTCTCTAATCAATTACATTTCATTGCATAGGACCCACGAGTGCTGACCCACCAGTGGGTTCAACCACAAGATGCTGTAGGAAGACATCTTGTAGGCATTCTCCAAATTCTCTCGGGATCTAGCACCAACCGGATCTTTCCAATTTTGGGATATGGAAAAGGGTATAGTCATATACCCCTTTGTCATGCATTTTCTATCTTCTGTTGTAATTTGTAGATTACATTTTTTCTACTGTTCGGGGGTCTGTATATAACTCTTGTCAGGTTTTTAAACCTTGCAGTTCCTTTACTCTATCCACGATGATTCCCACATATGGCTCCTCTTTCTAATGATTTCTTTTTTTAAATTTTGTTAACCGTGTCACGCCACCCCCTCTGCCGACCTTTCTGTCCTTTCGTTAATACTTGGACGTTAATGTTCCAGCTCTAATTTCCACTCAGCCACGATTCAGTGATGGCCGCAACATCATATATGTGGTTCCGTATATGGCGCGCATTCAAATATCGCACCGCAAGTTCTGTATCCACACTTTTCGATTTTGTCCGCCTTTTGCATTGCATCTCATCCAGTGGACACAAGTGTGTGAGACTGGTGATCTCACCGATCTCTTCTGTTCTTAGAAACGCTGCTGGCCCACCGATCTCCTTCCGCATTCAGACCAATCCCGTCCGCCCGGCGTCACCCACACCGATCTCCTCTGATCTGAGAGATGTTGGTGACCCCACCGATACCCATCCGCCTGCTCCGCTCGGTAACATCCCCATCCATCCGCGTCTGTCCGCACCGCCCGGCCACATCCACATCCATCCCTATGCGTCTGCTCCGCCCGGCCCTATCCACACTTCCTGCAGCCTCCGATTACATCCGTCTCGAAGCTTCTCTGCTCACAAAAGACACGCCTACTCCCACCCTTCAGTCCGTCTGCTGCTCCCACTTTCTTTCTCCAACCCACACAAAGGAACTCTCTCCCCGATCCTCAACAATCAGGTGGGAGAGGGATGGTGGTGAAGCTTTCCTTGGGCTGAGGCTGGGAGGCTACCATGCCATTGTACTTGGTATGAAGGGAAAGGAGGGAGCTTCATTCACAGACTGTGCGGCTCAATAGGATTCTCCTCCCCTGTGACAGTGCAGCAGCCAGGAGCCTAGGGATGCAGGCGTGTGCCTCCGAGACCCTGGACGCACTGAAGGAGAGAGCAGTGAATGTTTTCGGCCCCATCACAGGCTGGGAGGCGGAGATCATGACGGAGATGGGCTCTATCGTTGGTAAGCTTAACATCCCCCGCTCTATCCCGGACTCCACCTTCTATACAGACCGTTTAATCAGGTTCTTGCAGAGTGTGAGAGATTGCGTAGAAGGAGCGTCGTGCTGCGGGAGGGGTATTGAGGAAGGAGCGTCGCACTGTGGGACGTTAATGAAGAAGGATTGTCGCACTGTGGTAGGGGTAGTGAAGAAGGAGTGTCGCGCTGTGGGACAGTGATGAGGAAGGAGTGTCGCGCTGTGGGAGGGGTAGTGAGGAAGGAGCGACGTGCTGCGGGAGGGGTATTGAAGGAGGGTCGCGCTGTGGTAGGGGTAGTGAAGAAGGAGCGTCGCGCTGTGGTAGGAGTAGTGAAGAAGGAGTGTCGAACTGTGGGACGGTGATGAGGAAGGAGTGTCGCACTGTGGTAGGGGTAGTGAAGAAGGAGTATCTCACTGTGGGACGGTGATGAGGAAGGAGTGTCGCACTGTGGGACGGTGATGAGGAAGGAGTGTCGCACTGTGGTAGGGGTAGTGAGGAAGGAGCGTCGCACTGTGGTAGGGGTAGTGAAGAAGAAGTGTCTCACTGTGGGACGGTGATGAGGAAGGAGTGTCGCACTGTGGGACGGTGATGAGGAAGGAGTGTCGCACTGTGGTAGGGGTAGTGAGGAAGGAGTGTCTCACTGTGGGACGGTGATGAGGAAGGAGTGTCGCACTGTGGTAGGGGTAGTGAAGAAGGAGTGTCTCACTGTGGGACGGTGATGAGGAAGGAGTGTCGCACTGTGGTAGGGGTAGTGAAGAAGGAGTGTCTCACTGTGGGACGGTGATGAGGAAGGAGTGTCGCACTGTGGTAGGGGTAGTGAAGAAGGAGCGTCGCACTGTGGTAGGGGTAGTGAAGAAGGAGTGTCTCACAGTGGGACGGTGATGAGGAAGGAGTGTCGCACTGTGGTAGGGGTAGTGAAGAAGGAGCGTCGCACTGTGGTAGGGGTAGTGAAGAAGGAGCGTCGCACTGTGGTCGGGGTAGTGAAGAAGGAGCGTCGTGCTGTGGTAGGGGTAGTGAGGAAGGAGTGTCGAACTGTGGTAGGGGTAGTGAGGAAGGAGCGTCGCGCTGTGGTAGGGGTAGTGAAGAAGGAGTGTCGCGCTGTGGGAGGGGTAGTGAGGAAGGAGTGTCGCACTGTGGTCGGGGCAGTGAGGAAGGAGTGTCGCACTGTGGTAGGGGCAGTGAAGAAGGAGTGTCGCACTGTGGTCGGGGTAGTGAAGAAGGAGTGTCGCACTGTGGTCGGGGTAGTGAAGAAGGAGCGTCGCACTGTGGTCGGGGCAGTGAGGAAGGAGTGTCGCACTGTGGTCAGGGTAGTGAAGAAGGAGTGTCGCACTGTGGTCAGGGGAGTGAGGAAGGAGTGTCGCACTGTGGTAGGGGTAGTGAGGAAGGAGTGTCGCACTGTGGTAGGGGTAGTGAAGAAGGAGTGTCGCACTGTGGTCAGGGCAGTGAGGAAGGAGTGTCGCACTGTGGTAGGGGTAGTGAAGAAGGAGTGTCTCACTGTGGGATGGTGATGAGGAAGGAGCGTCGCACTGTGGTAGGGGTAGTAAGGAAGGAGCGTCGCACTGTGGTAGGGGTAGTGAGGAAGGAGTGTCGTACTGTGGGACGGTGATGAGGTAGGAGTGTCGCACTGTGGTAGGGGTAGTGAGGAAGGAGTGTCGCGCTGTGGTAGGGGTAGTGCAGAAGGAGTGTCTCACTGTGGGAGGGGTAGTGAGGAAGGAGTGTCGCACTGTGGGAGGGGTAGTGAGGAAGGAGTGTCTCACTGTGGGAGGGGTAGTGAGGAAGGAGTGTCGCACTGTGGTAGGGGTAGTGAGGAAGGAGCGTCGCGCTGTGGGATGGTGATGAGGAAGGAGTGTCGCACTGTGGTAGGGGTAGTGAGGAAGGAGCGTCGCGCTGTGGGACGGTGATGAGGAAGGAGTGTCTCACTGTGGGAGGGGTAGTGAAGAAGGTGTGTCGAACTGTGGTAGGGGTAGTGAAGAAGGAGTGTCGCACTGTGGTCGGGGTAGTGAAGAAGGAGCGTCGCACTGTGGTAGGGGTAGTGAGGAAGGAGCGTCGCGCTGTGGGACGGTGATGAGGAAGGAGTGTCGCGCTGTGGTCAGGGCAGTGAAGAAGGAGCGTCGCACTGTGGTAGGGGTAGTGAGGAAGGAGTGTCGCACTGTGGTAGGGGTAGTGAAGAAGGAGTATCTCACTGTGGGATGGTGATGAGGAAGGAGTGTCGCACTGTGGGACGGTGATGAGGAAGGAGTGTCGCACTGTGGTAGGGGTAGTGAGGAAGGAGCGTCGCACTGTGGTAGGGGTAGTGAAGAAGAAGTGTCTCACTGTGGGACGGTGATGAGGAAGGAGTGTCGCACTGTGGGACGGTGATGAGGAAGGAGTGTCGCACTGTGGTAGGGGTAGTGAAGAAGGAGTATCTCACTGTGGGACGGTGATGAGGAAGGAGTGTCGCACTGTGGGACGGTGATGAGGAAGGAGTGTCGCACTGTGGTAGGGGTAGTGAGGAAGGAGCGTCGCACTGTGGTAGGGGTAGTGAAGAAGAAGTGTCTCACTGTGGGACGGTGATGAGGAAGGAGTGTCGCACTGTGGGACGGTGATGAGGAAGGAGTGTCGCACTGTGGTAGGGGTAGTGAGGAAGGAGTGTTTCACTGTGGGACGGTGATGAGGAAGGAGTGTCGCACTGTGGTCGGGGTAGTGAAGAAGGAGTGTCTCACTGTGGGACGGTGATGAGGAAGGAGTGTCGCACTGTGGTAGGGGTAGTGAAGAAGGAGCTTCGCACTGTGGTAGGGGTAGTGAAGAAGGAGTGTCTCACAGTGGGACGGTGATGAGGAAGGAGTGTCGCACTGTGGTAGGGGTAGTGAAGAAGGAGCGTCGCACTGTGGTAGGGGTAGTGAAGAAGGAGCGTCGCACTGTGGTCGGGGTAGTGAAGAAGGAGCGTCGTGCTGTGGTAGGGGTAGTGAGGAAGGAGTGTCGAACTGTGGTAGGGGTAGTGAGGAAGGAGCGTCGCGCTGTGGTAGGGGTAGTGAAGAAGGAGTGTCGCGCTGTGGGAGGGGTAGTGAGGAAGGAGTGTCGCACTGTGGTCGGGGCAGTGAGGAAGGAGTGTCGCACTGTGGTAGGGGCAGTGAAGAATTAGTGTCGCACTGTGGTCGGGGTAGTGAAGAAGGAGTGTCGCACTGTGGTCGGGGTAGTGAAGAAGGAGCGTCGCACTGTGGTCGGGGCAGTGAGGAAGGAGTGTCGCACTGTGGTCAGGGTAGTGAAGAAGGAGTGTGGCACTGTGGTCAGGGCAGTGAAGAAGGAGTGTCGCACTGTGGTAGGGGTAGTGAGGAAGGAGTGTCGCACTGTGGTAGGGGTAGTGAGGAAGGAGTGTCGCGCTGTGGTAGCGGTAGTGCAGAAGGAGTGTCTCACTGTGGGAGGGGTAGTGAGGAAGGAGTGTCGCACTGTGGGAGGGGTAGTGAGGAAGGAGTGTCTCACTGTGGGAGGGGTAGTGAGGAAGGAGTGTCGCACTGTGGTAGGGGTAGTGAGGAAGGAGCGTCGCGCTGTGGGACGGTGATGAGGAAGGAGTGTCGCACTGTGGTAGGGGTAGTGAGGAAGGAGCGTCGCGCTGTGGGACGGTGATGAGGAAGGAGTGTCGCACTGTGGTAGGGGTAGTGCAGAAGGAGTGTCTCACTGTGGGAGGGGTAGTGAGGAAGGAGTGTCGCACTGTGGGAGGGGTAGTGAGGAAGGAGTGTCTCACTGTGGGAGGGGTAGTGAGGAAGGAGTGTCGCACTGTGGTAGGGGTAGTGAGGAAGGAGCGTCGCGCTGTGGGACGGTGATGAGGAAGGAGTGTCGCACTGTGGTAGGGGTAGTGAAGAAGGAGCGTCGCACTGTGGTCGGGGTAGTGAAGAAGGAGCGTCGTTCTGTGGTAGGGGCAGTGAGGAAGGAGTGTCGCACTGTGGTAGGGGTAGTGAAGAAGGAGCGTCGTTCTGTGGTAGGGGCAGTGAGGAAGGTGTGTCGAACTGTGGTAGGGGTAGTGAGGAAGGAGCGTCGCGCTGTGGTAGGGGTAGTGAAGGAGTGTCGCGCTGTGGGAGGGGTAGTGAGGAAGGAGTGTCGCACTGTGGTCGGGGCAGTGAGGAAGGAGTGTCGCACTGTGGTAGGGGCAGTGAAGAAGGAGTGTCGCACTGTGGTCGGGGTAGTGAAGAAGGAGTGTCGCACTGTGGTAGGGGCAGTGAAGAAGGAGTGTCGCACTGTGGTCGGGGTAGTGAAGAAGGAGTGTCGCACTGTGGTCGGGGTAGTGAAGAAGGAGCGTCGCACTGTGGTCGGGGCAGTGAGGAAGGAGTGTCGCACTGTGGTCAGGGTAGTGAAGAAGGAGTGTCGCACTGTGGTCAGGGCAGTGAAGAAGGAGTGTCGCACTGTGGTAGGGGTAGTGAGGAAGGAGTGTCGCACTGTGGTAGGGGTAGTGAGGAAGGAGTGTCGCGCTGTGGTAGGGGTAGTGCAGAAGGAGTGTCTCACTGTGGGAGGGGTAGTGAGGAAGGAGTGTCGCACTGTGGGAGGGGTAGTGAGGAAGGAGTGTCTCACTGTGGGAGGGGTAGTGAGGAAGGAGTGTCGCACTGTGGTAGGGGTAGTGAGGAAGGAGCGTCGCGCTGTGGGACGGTGATGAGGAAGGAGTGTCGCACTGTGGTAGGGGTAGTGAGGAAGGAGCGTCGCGCTGTGGGACGGTGATGAGGAAGGAGTGTCTCACTGTGGGAGGGGTAGTGAAGAAGGAGTGTCTCACTGTGGGAGGGGTAGTGAAGAAGGTGTGTCTCACTGTGGGAGGGGTAGTGAAGAAGGTGTGTCGAACTGTGGTAGGGGTAGTGAAGAAGGAGTGTCTCACTGTGGGAGGGGTAGTGAGGAAGGAGTGTCGCACTGTGGGAGGGGTAGTGAGGAAGGAGTGTCGCACTGTGGGAGGGGTAGTGAGGAAGGAGTGTCGCACTGTGGGAGGGGTAGTGAGGAAGGAGTGTCGCACTGTGGTAGGGGCAGTGAAGGAGCGTCGCACTGTGGTCGGGGCAGTGAGGAAGGGGTGTCGCACTGTGGTAGGGGTAGTGAAGAAAGAGTGTCTCACTGTGGGAGGGGTAGTGAGGAAGGAGTGTCGCACTGTGGGAGGGGTAGTGAGGAAGGAGTGTCGCACTGTGGTAGGGGTAGTGAGGAAGGAGTGTCGCACTGTGGTAGGGGCAGTGAAGTAGCGTCGCACTGTGGTCGGGGCAGTAAGGAGTGTCGCACTGTGGTAGGGGCAGTGAAGAAGGAGCGTCGCACTGTGGTCGGGGTAGTGAAGAAGGAGTGTCGCACTGTGGTAGGGGCAGTGAAGAAGGAGCGTCGCACTGTGGTCGGGGTAGTGAAGAAGGAGTGTCTCACTGTGGGAGGGGAAGTGAAGAAGGAGTGTCGCACTCTGGTAGGGGCAGTGAGGAAGGAGTGTCGCACTGTGGTAGGGGCAGTGAAGAAGGAGCGTCGCACTGTAGTAGGGGTAGTGAGGAAGGAGCTTCGCACTGTGGTAGGGGTAGTGAAGAAGGAGTGTCGCACAGTGGTCGGGGCAGTAAGGAAGGAGTGTCGCACTGTGGTAGGGGTAGTGAGGAAGGAGCGTCGCACTGTGGTAGGGGTAGTGAGGAAGGAGTGTCGCACTGTGGGACGGTGATGAGGAATGAGTGTCGCACTGTGGTCGGGGCAGTGAGGAAGGAGTGTCGCACTGTGGTCGGGGCAGTGAAGAAGGAGCGTCGCACTGTGGTCGGGGCAGTGAGGAAGGAGTGTCGCACTGTGGTAGGGGTAGTGAGGAAGGAGTGTCGCACTGTGGTAGGGGTAGTGAGGAAGGAGTGTCGGGTAGTGAAGAGGGAGTGTCGCACTGTGGTAGGGGTAGTGAGGAAGGAGTGTCGCACTGTGGTAGGGGTAGTGAAGAAGGAGTGTCGCACTGTGGTCGGGGTAGTGAGGAAGGAGTGTCGCACTGTGGTCGGGGCAGTGAGGAAGGAGTGTCGCACTGTGGTAGGGGCAGTGAAGAAGGAGTGTCGCACTGTGGTCGGGGTAGTGAAGAAGGAGTGTCGCACTGTGGTCGGGGTAGTGAAGAAGGAGCGTCGCACTGTGGTCGGGGCAGTGAGGAAGGAGTGTCGCACTGTGGTCAGGGTAGTGAAGAAGGAGTGTCGCACTGTGGTCAGGGCAGTGAAGAAGGAGTGTCGCACTGTGGTAGGGGTAGTGAGGAAGGAGTGTCGCACTGTGGTAGGGGTAGTGAGGAAGGAGTGTCGCGCTGTGGTAGGGGTAGTGCAGAAGGAGTGTCTCACTGTGGGAGGGGTAGTGAGGAAGGAGTGTCGCACTGTGGGAGGGGTAGTGAGGAAGGAGTGTCTCACTGTGGGAGGGGTAGTGAGGAAGGAGTGTCGCACTGTGGTAGGGGTAGTGAGGAAGGAGCGTCGCGCTGTGGGACGGTGATGAGGAAGGAGTGTCGCACTGTGGTAGGGGTAGTGAGGAAGGAGCGTCGCGCTGTGGGACGGTGATGAGGAAGGAGTGTCTCACTGTGGGAGGGGTAGTGAAGAAGGTGTGTCGAACTGTGGTAGGGGTAGTGAAGAAGGAGTGTCGCGCTGTGGTAGGGGCAGTGAAGAAGGAGTGTCTCACTGTGGGAGGGGTAGTGAAGAAGGAGCGTCGCACTGTGGTAGGGGTAGTGAGGAAGGAGCGTCGCGCTGTGGGACGGTGATGAGGAAGGAGTGTCGAACTGTGGTAGGGGTAGTGAGGAAGGAGTGTCGCACTGTGGGAGGGGTAGTGAGGAAGGAGTGTCGCACTGTGGTAGGGGTAGTGAAGAAGAAGTGTCTCACTGTGGGACGGTGATGAGGAAGGAGTGTCGCACTGTGGGACGGTGATGAGGAAGGAGTGTCGCACTGTGGTAGGGGTAGTGAGGAAGGAGTGTCTCACTGTGGGACGGTGATGAGGAAGGAGTGTCGCACTGTGGTAGGGGTAGTGAAGAAGGAGTGTTTCACTGTGGGACGGTGATGAGGAAGGAGTGTCGCACTGTGGTCGGGGTAGTGAAGAAGGAGTGTCTCACTGTGGGACGGTGATGAGGAAGGAGTGTCGCACTGTGGTAGGGGTAGTGAAGAAGGAGCTTCGCACTGTGGTAGGGGTAGTGAAGAAGGAGTGTCTCAGTGGGACGGTGATGAGGAAGGAGTGTCGCACTGTGGTAGGGGTAGTGAAGAAGGAGCGTCGCACTGTGGTAGGGGTAGTGAAGAAGGAGCGTCGCACTGTGGTCGGGGTAGTGAAGAAGGAGCGTCGTGCTGTGGTAGGGGTAGTGAGGAAGGAGTGTCGAACTGTGGTAGGGGTAGTGAGGAAGGAGCGTCGCGCTGTGGTAGGGGTAGTGAAGAAGGAGTGTCGCGCTGTGGGAGGGGTAGTGAGGAAGGAGTGTCGCACTGTGGTCGGGGCAGTGAGGAAGGAGTGTCGCACTGTGGTAGGGGCAGTGAAGAATTAGTGTCGCACTGTGGTCGGGGTAGTGAAGAAGGAGTGTCGCACTGTGGTCGGGGTAGTGAAGAAGGAGCGTCGCACTGTGGTCGGGGCAGTGAGGAAGGAGTGTCGCACTGTGGTCAGGGTAGTGAAGAAGGAGTGTGGCACTGTGGTCAGGGCAGTGAAGAAGGAGTGTCGCACTGTGGTAGGGGTAGTGAGGAAGGAGTGTCGCACTGTGGTAGGGGTAGTGAGGAAGGAGTGTCGCGCTGTGGTAGGGGTAGTGCAGAAGGAGTGTCTCACTGTGGGAGGGGTAGTGAGGAAGGAGTGTCGCACTGTGGGAGGGGTAGTGAGGAAGGAGTGTCTCACTGTGGGAGGGGTAGTGAGGAAGGAGTGTCGCACTGTGGTAGGGGTAGTGAGGAAGGAGCGTCGCGCTGTGGGACGGTGATGAGGAAGGAGTGTCGCACTGTGGTAGGGGTAGTGAGGAAGGAGCGTCGCGCTGTGGGACGGTGATGAGGAAGGAGTGTCTCACTGTGGGAGGGGTAGTGAAGAAGGTGTGTCGAACTGTGGTAGGGGTAGTGAAGAAGGAGTGTCGCGCTGTGGTAGGGGCAGTGAAGAAGGAGTGTCGCACTGTGGTCGGGGTAGTGAAGAAGGGGCGTCGCACTGTGGTCGGGGCAGTGAGAAAGGAGTGTCGCACTGTGGTCAGGGCAGTGAAGAAGGGGCGTCGCACTGTGGTCGGGGTAGTGAAGAAGGGGCGTCGCACTGTGGTCAGGGTAGTGAAGAAGGAGTGTCGCACTGTGGTCAGGGCAGCGAAGAAGGAGTGTCGCACTGTGGTAGGGGTAGTGAGGAAGGAGCGTCGCGCTGTGGGACGGTGATGAGGAAGGAGTGTCGCACTGTGGTAGGGGTAGTGCAGAAGGAGTGTCTCACTGTGGGAGGGGTAGTGAGGAAGGAGTGTCGCACTGTGGGAGGGGTAGTGAGGAAGGAGTGTCTCACTGTGGGAGGGGTAGTGAGGAAGGAGTGTCGCACTGTGGTAGGGGTAGTGAGGAAGGAGCGTCGCGCTGTGGGACGGTGATGAGGAAGGAGTGTCGCACTGTGGTAGGGGTAGTGAAGAAGGAGCGTCGCACTGTGGTCGGGGTAGTGAAGAAGGAGCGTCGTTCTGTGGTAGGGGTAGTGAGGAAGGAGTGTCGCACTGTGGTAGGGGTAGTGAAGAAGGAGCGTCGTTCTGTGGTAGGGGCAGTGAGGAAGGTGTGTCGAACTGTGGTAGGGGTAGTGAAGAAGGAGTGTCGCGCTGTGGGAGGGGTAGTGAAGAAGGAGCGTCGCACTGTGGTCGGGGTAGTGAAGAAGGAGCGTCGTTCTGTGGTAGGGGTAGTGAGGAAGGAGTGTCGCACTGTGGTAGGGGTAGTGAAGAAGGAGCGTCGTTCTGTGGTAGGGGCAGTGAGGAAGGTGTGTCGAACTGTGGTAGGGGTAGTGAGGAAGGAGCGTCGCGCTGTGGTAGGGGTAGTGAAGAAGGAGTGTCGCGCTGTGGGAGGGGTAGTGAGGAAGGAGTGTCGCACTGTGGTCGGGGCAGTGAGGAAGGAGTGTCGCACTGTGGTAGGGGCAGTGAAGAAGGAGTGTCGCACTGTGGTCGGGGTAGTGAAGAAGGAGTGTCGCACTGTGGTAGGGGCAGTGAAGAAGGAGTGTCGCACTGTGGTCGGGGTAGTGAAGAAGGAGTGTCGCACTGTGGTAGGGGCAGTGAAGAAGGAGCGTCGCACTGTGGTCGGGATAGTGAAGAAGGAGCGTCGCACTGTGGTCGGGGCAGTGAGGAAGGAGCGTCGCACTGTGGTCGGGGTAGTGAAGAAGGAGCGTCGCACTGTGGTCGGGGTAGTGAAGAAGGAGCGTCGCACTGTGGTCGGGGCAGTGAGGAAGGAGTGTCGCACTGTGGTCAGGGTAGTGAAGAAGGAGTGTCGCACTGTGGTCAGGGCAGTGAAGAAGGAGTGTCGCACTGTGGTAGGGGTAGTGAGGAAGGAGTGTCGCACTGTGGTAGGGGTAGTGAGGAAGGAGTGTCGCGCTGTGGTAGGGGTAGTGCAGAAGGAGTGTCTCACTGTGGGAGGGGTAGTGAGGAAGGAGTGTCGCACTGTGGGAGGGGTAGTGAGGAAAGAGTGTCTCACTGTGGGAGGGGTAGTGAGGAAGGAGTGTCGCACTGTGGTAGGGGTAGTGAGGAAGGAGCGTCGCGCTGTGGGACGGTGATGAGGAAGGAGTGTCGCACTGTGGTAGGGGTAGTGAGGAAGGAGCGTCGCGCTGTGGGACGGTGATGAGGAAGGAGTGTCTCACTGTGGGAGGGGTAGTGAAGAAGGAGTGTCTCACTGTGGGAGGGGTAGTGAAGAAGGTGTGTCTCACTGTGGGAGGGGTAGTGAAGAAGGTGTGTCGAACTGTGGTAGGGGTAGTGAAGAAGGAGTGTCGCGCTGTGGTAGGGGCAGTGAAGAAGGAGTGTCTCACTGTGGGAGGGGTAGTGAAGAAGGAGCGTCGCACTGTGGGAGGGGTAGTGAGGAAGGAGTGTCGCACTGTGGGAGGGGTAGTGAGGAAGGAGTGTCTCACTGTGGGAGGGGTAGTGAGGAAGGAGTGTCGCACTGTGGTAGGGGTAGTGAAGAAGGAGTGTCGCACTGTGGTCAGGGCAGTGAAGAAGGAGTGTCGCACTGTGGTCGGGGTAGTGAGGAAGGAGTGTCTCACTGTGGGAGGGGTAGTGAGGAAGGAGTGTTGCACTGTGGTAGGGGTAGTGAGGAAGGAGCGTCGCGCTGTGGGACGGTAATGAGGAAGGAGTGTCGCACTGTGGTAGGGGTAGTGAAGAAGGAGCGTCGCACTGTGGTAGGGTTAGTGAGGAAGGAGTGTCTCACTGTGGGACGGTGATGAGGAACGAGTGTCGAACTGTGGTAGGGGTAGTGAGGAAGGAGCGTCGCGCTGTGGTAGGGGTAGTGAAGAAGGAGTGTCGCGCTGTGGGAGGGGTAGTGAGGAAGGAGTGTCGCACTGTGGTCGGGGCAGTGAGGAAGGAGTGTCGCACTGTGGTAGGGGCAGTGAAGAAGGAGTGTCGCACTGTGGTCGGGGTAGTGAAGAAGGAGTGTCGCACTGTGGTAGGGGCAGTGAAGAAGGAGTGTCGCACTGTGGTCGGGGTAGTGAAGAAGGAGTGTCGCACTGTGGTCGGGGTAGTGAAGAAGGAGCGTCGCACTGTGGTCAGGGTAGTGAAGAAGGAGCGTCGCACTGTGGTCGGGGTAGTGAAGAAGGAGCGTCGCACTGTGGTCGGGGTAGTGAAGAAGGAGCGTCGCACTGTGGGACGGTGATGAGGAAGGAGTGTCGCACTGTGGGACGGTGATGAGGAAGGAGTGTCGCACTGTGGGAGGGGTAGTGAGGAAGGAGTGTCTCACTGTGGGACGGTGATGAGGAAGGAGTGTCGCACTGTGGTAGGGGTAGTGAAGAAGGAGCGTCGCACAGTGGTCGGGGTAGTGAAGAAGGAGCGTCGCACTGTGGTCGGGGTAGTGAAGAAGGAGTGTCGCACTGTGGTCAGGGTAGTGAGGAAGGAGCGTCGCGCTGTGGGACGGTGATGAGGAAGGAGTGTCGCACTGTGGTAGGGGTAGTGCAGAAGGAGTGTCTCACTGTGGGAGGGGTAGTGAGGAAGGAGTGTCGCACTGTTGGAGGGGTAGTGAGGAAGGAGTGTCTCACTGTGGGAGGGGTAGTGAGGAAGGAGTGTCGCACTGTGGTAGGGGTAGTGAAGAAGGAGCGTCGCGCTGTGGGACGGTGATGAGGAAGGAGTGTCGCACTGTGGTAGGGGTAGTGAAGAAGGAGCGTCGCACTGTGGTCGGGGTAGTGAAGAAGGAGCGTCGTGCTGTGGTAGGGGTAGTGAGGAAGGAGTGTCGAACTGTGGTAGGGGTAGTGAGGAAGGAGCGTCGCGCTGTGTTAGGGGTAGTGAAGAAGGAGTGTCGCGCTGTGGGAGGGGTAGTGAGGAAGGAGTGTCGCACTGTGGTAGGGGTAGTGAAGAAGAAGTGTCTCACTGTGGGACGGTGATGAGGAAGGAGTGTCGCACTGTGGGACGGTGATGAGGAAGGAGTGTCGCACTGTGGGAGGGGTAGTGAGGAAGGAGTGTCTCACTGTGGGACGGTGATGAGGAAGGAGTGTCGCACTGTGGTAGGGGTAGTGAAGAAGGAGTGTTTCACTGTGGGACGGTGATGAGGAAGGAGTGTCGCACTGTGGTAGGGGTAGTGAAGAAGGAGTGTCTCACTGTGGGACGGTGATGAGGAAGGAGTGTCGCACTGTGGTAGGGGTAGTGAAGAAGGAGCTTCGCACTGTGGTAGGGGTAGTGAAGAAGGAGTGTCTCACAGTGGGACGGTGATGAGGAAGGAGTGTCGCACTGTGGTAGGGGTAGTGAAGAAGGAGTGTCGCACTGTGGTAGGGGTAGTGAGGAAGGAGTGTTTCACTGTGGGACGGTGATGAGGAAGGAGTGTCGCACTGTGGTAGGGGTAGTGAAGAAGGAGTGTCTCACTGTGGGACGGTGATGAGGAAGGAGTGTCGCACTGTGGTAGGGGTAGTGAAGAAGGAGCTTCGCACTGTGGTAGGGGTAGTGAAGAAGGAGTGTCTCACAGTGGGACGGTGATGAGGAAGGAGTGTCGCACTGTGGTAGGGGTAGTGAAGAAGGAGTGTCGCACTGTGGTAGGGGTAGTGAGGAAGGAGCGTCGCGCTGTGGGACGGTGATGAGGAAGGAGTGTCGCACTGTGGTAGGGGTAGTGAGGAAGGAGCGTCGCGCTGTGGGACGGTGATGAGGAAGGAGTGTCTCACTGTGGGAGGGGTAGTGAAGAAGGTGTGTCGAACTGTGGTAGGGGTAGTGAAGAAGGAGTGTCGCGCTGTGGTAGGGGCAGTGAAGAAGGAGCGTCGCGCTGTGGGAGGGGTAGTGAGGAAGGAGTGTCGCGCTGTGGTAGGGGCAGTGAAGAAGGAGTGTCTCACTGTGGGAGGGGTAGTGAAGAAGGAGCGTCGCACTTTGGTAGGGGTAGTGAGGAAGGAGCGTCGCGCTGTGGGACGGTGATGAGGAAGGAGTGTCGAACTGTGGTAGGGGTAGTGAGGAAGGAGTGTCGCACTGTGGTAGGGGTAGTGAAGAAGGAGTGTCGCACTGTGGTAGGGGTAGTGAAGAAGGAGTGTCTCACTGTGGGAGGGGTAGTGAGGAAGGAGTGTTGCACTGTGGGAGGGGTAGTGAAGAAGGAGTGTCGCGCTGTGGTAGGGGTAGTGAAGAAGGAGTGTCTCACTGTGGGAGGGGTAGTGAAGAAGGAGTGTCGCGCTGTGGGAGGGGTAGTGAAGAAGGAGTGTCGCGCTGTGGTAGGGGTAGTGAAGAAGGAGTGTCTCACTGTGGGAGGGGTAGTGAAGAAGGAGTGTCTCACTGTGGGAGGGGTAGTGAGGAAGGAGTGTCGCACTGTGGGAGGGGTAGTGAGGAAGGAGTGTCGCACTGTGGGAGGGGTAGTGAGGAAGGAGTGTCGCACTGTGGGAGGGGTAGTGAGGAAGGAGTGTCGCACTGTGGTAGGGGCAGTGAAGGAGCGTCGCACTGTGGTCGGGGCAGTGAGGAAGGGGTGTCGCACTGTGGTAGGGGTAGTGAAGAAAGAGTGTCTCACTGTGGGAGGGGTAGTGAGGAAGGAGTGTCGCACTGTGGGAGGGGTAGTGAGGAAGGAGTGTCGCACTGTGGTAGGGGTAGTGAGGAAGGAGTGTCGCACTGTGGTAGGGGCAGTGAAGTAGCGTCGCACTGTGGTCGGGGCAGTGAGGAAGGAGTGTCGCACTGTGGTAGGGGCAGTGAAGAAGGAGCGTCGCACTGTGGTCGGGGTAGTGAAGAAGGAGTGTCGCACTGTGGTAGGGGCAGTGAAGAAGGAGCGTCGCACTGTGGTCGGGGTAGTGAAGAAGGAGTGTCTCACTGTGGGAGGGGAAGTGACGAAGGAGTGTCGCACTCTGGTAGGGGCAGTGAGGAAGGAGTGTCGCACTGTGGTAGGGGCAGTGAAGAAGGAGCGTCGCACTGTAGTAGGGGTAGTGAGGAAGGAGCTTCGCACTGTGGTAGGGGTAGTGAAGAAGGAGTGTCGCACAGTGGTCGGGGCAGTAAGGAAGGAGTGTCGCACTGTGGTAGGGGTAGTGAGGAAGGAGCGTCGCACTGTGGTAGGGGTAGTGAGGAAGGAGTGTCGCACTGTGGGACGGTGATGAGGAATGAGTGTCGCACTGTGGTCGGGGCAGTGAAGAAGGAGCGTCGCACTGTGGTCGGGGCAGTGAGGAATGAGTGTCGCACTGTGGTCGGGGCAGTGAAGAAGGAGCGTCGCACTGTGGTCGGGGCAGTGAGGAAGGAGTGTCTCACTGTGGGAGGGGCAGTGAGGAAGGAGTGTCGCACTGTGGTCGGGGCAGTGAAGAAGGAGCGTCGCACTGTGGTCGGGGCAGTGAGGAAGGAGTGTCGCACTGTGGTAGGGGTAGTGAGGAAGGAGTGTCGCACTGTGGTAGGGGTAGTGAGGAAGGAGTGTCGGGTAGTGAAGAGGGAGTGTCGCACTGTGGTAGGGGTAGTGAGGAAGGAGTGTCGCACTGTGGTAGGGGTAGTGAAGAAGGAGTGTCGCACTGTGGTCGGGGTAGTGAGGAAGGAGTGTCGCACTGTGGTCGGGGCAGTGAGGAAGGAGTGTCGCACTGTGGTAGGGGCAGTGAAGAAGGAGTGTCGCACTGTGGTCGGGGTAGTGAAGAAGGAGTGTCGCACTGTGGTCGGGGTAGTGAAGAAGGAGCGTCGCACTGTGGTCGGGGCAGTGAGGAAGGAGTGTCGCACTGTGGTCAGGGTAGTGAAGAAGGAGTGTCGCACTGTGGTCAGGGCAGTGAAGAAGGAGTGTCGCACTGTGGTAGGGGTAGTGAGGAAGGAGTGTCGCACTGTGGTAGGGGTAGTGAGGAAGGAGTGTCGCGCTGTGGTAGGGGTAGTGCAGAAGGAGTGTCTCACTGTGGGAGGGGTAGTGAGGAAGGAGTGTCGCACTGTGGGAGGGGTAGTGAGGAAGGAGTGTCTCACTGTGGGAGGGGTAGTGAGGAAGGAGTGTCGCACTGTGGTAGGGGTAGTGAGGAAGGAGCGTCGCGCTGTGGGACGGTGATGAGGAAGGAGTGTCGCACTGTGGTAGGGGTAGTGAGGAAGGAGCGTCGCGCTGTGGGACGGTGATGAGGAAGGAGTGTCTCACTGTGGGAGGGGTAGTGAAGAAGGTGTGTCGAACTGTGGTAGGGGTAGTGAAGAAGGAGTGTCGCGCTGTGGTAGGGGCAGTGAAGAAGGAGTGTCTCACTGTGGGAGGGGTAGTGAAGAAGGAGCGTCGCACTGTGGTAGGGGTAGTGAGGAAGGAGTGTCGCGCTGTGGTAGGGGTAGTGCAGAAGGAGTGTCTCACTGTGGGAGGGGTAGTGAGGAAGGAGTGTCGCACTGTGGGAGGGGTAGTGAGGAAGGAGTGTCTCACTGTGGGAGGGGTAGTGAGGAAGGAGTGTCGCACTGTGGTAGGGGTAGTGAGGAAGGAGCGTCGCGCTGTGGGACGGTGATGAGGAAGGAGTGTCGCACTGTGGTAGGGGTAGTGAGGAAGGAGCGTCGCGCTGTGGGACGGTGATGAGGAAGGAGTGTCTCACTGTGGGAGGGGTAGTGAAGAAGGTGTGTCGAACTGTGGTAGGGGTAGTGAAGAAGGAGTGTCGCGCTGTGGTAGGGGCAGTGAAGAAGGAGTGTCTCACTGTGGGAGGGGTAGTGAAGAAGGAGCGTCGCACTGTGGTAGGGGTAGTGAGGAAGGAGCGTCGCGCTGTGGGACGGTGATGAGGAAGGAGTGTCGAACTGTGGTAGGGGTAGTGAGGAAGGAGTGTCGCACTGTGGTAGGGGTAGTGAAGAAGGAGTGTCGCACTGTGGTCGGGGTAGTGAGGAAGGAGTGTCGCACTGTGGTCGGGGCAGTGAGGAAGGAGTGTCGCACTGTGGTAGGGGCAGTGAAGAAGGAGTGTCGCACTGTGGTCGGGGTAGTGAAGAAGGAGTGTCGCACTGTGGTCGGGGTAGTGAAGAAGGAGCGTCGCACTGTGGTCGGGGCAGTGAGGAAGGAGTGTCGCACTGTGGTCGGGGCAGTGAAGAAGGAGCGTCGCACTGTGGTCGGGGTAGTGAAGAAGGAGTGTCGCACTGTGGTCGGGGTAGTGAAGAAGGAGCGTCGCACTGTGGTCGGGGCAGTGAGGAAGGAGTGTCGCACTGTGGTCGGGGCAGTGAAGAAGGAGCGTCGCACTGTGGTCGGGGCAGTGAGGAAGGAGTGTCGCACTGTGGTAGGGGTAGTGAGGAAGGAGTGTCGCACTGTGGTAGGGGTAGTGAGGAAGGAGTGTCGGGTAGTGAAGAGGGAGTGTCGCACTGTGGTAGGGGTAGTGAGGAAGGAGTGTCGCACTGTGGTAGGGGTAGTGAAGAAGGAGTGTCGCACTGTGGTCGGGGTAGTGAGGAAGGAGTGTCGCACTGTGGTCGGGGCAGTGAGGAAGGAGTGTCGCACTGTGGTAGGGGCAGTGAAGAAGGAGTGTCGCACTGTGGTCGGGGTAGTGAAGAAGGAGTGTCGCACTGTGGTCGGGGTAGTGAAGAAGGAGCGTCGCACTGTGGTCGGGGCAGTGAGGAAGGAGTGTCGCACTGTGGTCAGGGTAGTGAAGAAGGAGTGTCGCACTGTGGTCAGGGCAGTGAAGAAGGAGTGTCGCACTGTGGTAGGGGTAGTGAGGAAGGAGTGTCGCACTGTGGTAGGGGTAGTGAGGAAGGAGTGTCGCGCTGTGGTAGGGGTAGTGCAGAAGGAGTGTCTCACTGTGGGAGGGGTAGTGAGGAAGGAGTGTCGCACTGTGGGAGGGGTAGTGAGGAAGGAGTGTCTCACTGTGGGAGGGGTAGTGAGGAAGGAGTGTCGCACTGTGGTAGGGGTAGTGAGGAAGGAGCGTCGCGCTGTGGGACGGTGATGAGGAAGGAGTGTCGCACTGTGGTAGGGGTAGTGAGGAAGGAGCGTCGCGCTGTGGGACGGTGATGAGGAAGGAGTGTCTCACTGTGGGAGGGGTAGTGAAGAAGGTGTGTCGAACTGTGGTAGGGGTAGTGAAGAAGGAGTGTCGCGCTGTGGTAGGGGCAGTGAAGAAGGAGTGTCTCACTGTGGGAGGGGTAGTGAAGAAGGAGCGTCGCACTGTGGTAGGGGTAGTGAGGAAGGAGCGTCGCGCTGTGGGACGGTGATGAGGAAGGAGTGTCGAACTGTGGTAGGGGTAGTGAGGAAGGAGTGTCGCACTGTGGTAGGGGTAGTGAAGAAGGAGTGTCGCACTGTGGTCGGGGTAGTGAGGAAGGAGTGTCGCACTGTGGTCGGGGCAGTGAGGAAGGAGTGTCGCACTGTGGTAGGGGCAGTGAAGAAGGAGTGTCGCACTGTGGTCGGGGTAGTGAAGAAGGAGTGTCGCACTGTGGTCGGGGTAGTGAAGAAGGAGCGTCGCACTGTGGTCGGGGCAGTGAGGAAGGAGTGTCGCACTGTGGTCAGGGTAGTGAAGAAGGAGTGTCGCACTGTGGTCAGGGCAGTGAAGAAGGAGTGTCGCACAGTGGTAGGGGTAGTGAGGAAGGAGTGTCGCACTGTGGTAGGGGTAGTGAGGAAGGAGCGTCGCGCTGTGGGACGGTGATGAGGAAGGAGTGTCGCACTGTGGTAGGGGTAGTGAGGAAGGAGCGTCGCGCTGTGGGACGGTGATGAGGAAGGAGTGTCTCACTGTGGGAGGGGTAGTGAAGAAGGTGTGTCGAACTGTGGTAGGGGTAGTGAAGAAGGAGTGTCGCGCTGTGGTAGGGGCAGTGAAGAAGGAGTGTCTCACTGTGGGAGGGGTAGTGAAGAAGGAGCGTCGCACTGTGGTAGGGGTAGTGAGGAAGGAGCGTCGCGCTGTGGGACGGTGATGAGGAAGGAGTGTCGAACTGTGGTAGGGGTAGTGAGGAAGGAGTGTCGCACTGTGGTAGGGGTAGTGAAGAAGGAGTGTCGCACTGTGGTCGGGGTAGTGAGGAAGGAGTGTCGCACTGTGGTCGGGGCAGTGAGGAAGGAGTGTCGCACTGTGGTAGGGGCAGTGAAGGAGCGTCGCACTGTGGTCGGGGCAGTGAGGAAGGGGTGTCGCACTGTGGTAGGGGTAGTGAAGAAAGAGTGTCTCACTGTGGGAGGGGTAGTGAGGAAGGAGTGTCGCACTGTGGGAGGGGTAGTGAGGAAGGAGTGTCGCACTGTGGTAGGGGTAGTGAGGAAGGAGTGTCGCACTGTGGTAGGGGCAGTGAAGTAGCTCGCACTGTGGTCGGGGTAGTGAAGAAGGAGTGTCGCACTGTGGTAGGGGCAGTGAAGAAGGAGCGTCGCACTGTGGGAGGGGCAGTGAAGAAGGAGCGTCGCACTGTGGTCGGGGCAGAGAGGAAGGAGTGTCGCACTGTGGTAGGGGCAGTGAAGTAGCGTCGCACTGTGGTCGGGGCAGTGAGGAAGGAGTGTCGCACTGTGGTAGGGGCAGTGAAGAAGGAGCGTCGCACTGTGGTCGGGGTAGTGAAGAAGGAGTGTCGCACTGTGGTAGGGGCAGTGAAGAAGGAGCGTCGCACTGTGGTCGGGGTAGTGAAGAAGGAGTGTCTCACTGTGGGAGGGGCAGTGAAGAAGGAGCGTCGCACTGTGGTCGGGGCAGAGAGGAAGGAGCGTCGCACTCTGGTAGGGGCAGTGAGGAAGGAGTGTCGCACTGTGGTAGGGGCAGTGAAGAAGGAGCGTCGCACTGTAGTAGGGGTAGTGAGGAAGGAGCTTCGCACTGTGGTAGGGGTAGTGAAGAAGGAGTGTCGCACAGTGGTCGGGGCAGTAAGGAAGGAGTGTCGCACTGTGGTAGGGGTAGTGAGGAAGGAGCGTCGCACTGTGGTAGGGGTAGTGAGGAAGGAGTGTCGCACTGTGGGACGGTGATGAGGAATGAGTGTCGCACTGTGGTCGGGGCAGTGAGGAAGGCGTGTCGCACTGTGGTCGGGGCAGTGAAGAAGGAGCGTCGCACTGTGGTCGGGGCAGTGAGGAAGGAGTGTCGCACTGTGGTAGGGGTAGTGAGGAAGGAGTGTCGGGTAGTGAAGAAGGAGTGTCGCACTGTGGTAGGGGTAGTGAGGAAGGAGTGTCGGGTAGTGAAGAAGGAGTGTCGCACTGTGGTAGGGGTAGTGAGGAAGGAGTGTCGCACTGTGGTAGGGGTAGTGAAGAAGGAGTGTCGCACTGTGGTCGGGGTAGTGAGGAAGGAGCGTCGCACTGTGGTCGGGGTAGTGAGGAAGGAGCGTCGCACTGTGGTTGGGGCAGTGAGGAAGGAGTGTCTCACTGTGGTAGGGGCAGTGAGGAAGGAGCGTCGCACTGTGGTCGGGGCAGTGAGGAAGGAGCGTCGCACTGTGGTAGGGGCAGTGAGGAAGGAGCGTCGCACTGTGGTAGGGGTAGTGAGGAAGGAGCGTCGCACTGTGGTAGGGGTTAGTGAGGAAGTAGCGTCACACTGTGGTAGGGGTAGTGAGGAAGGAGCGTCGCACTGTGGTAGGAGTAGTGAGGAAGGAGCGTCGCACTGTGGTAGGAGTAGTGAGGAAGGAGCGTCACACTGTGGTAGGGGTAGTGAGGAAGGAGCGTCGCGCTGTGGGACGGTGTTGAGGAAGGAGCGTCGCACTGTGGTAGGGGTAGTGAGGAAGGAGCGTCGCGCTGTGGGACGGTGTTGAGGAAGGAACGCGGGTTGTGAAGGGGTGTTGAGGAGGCAGCGCAGCGGGAGGGAAAGTGAGAAGGAGGAGCCGTGTTGTGGAAGGGACGGTAAGGATTGAACGCGGGTTGTGAAGGGGTGTTGAGGAGGCAGCGCAGCGGGAAGGAAAGTGAGAAGGAGGAGCCGTGTTGTGGAAGGGACGGTAAGGATTGAACGCGACGCTGTGGCAACGGGGGCGAGGAGGGAGCGTCGCCTTCTGGGAGAAGCGGCGAAGAGAGGGCCGCGCTATCGATGAACAGTGAAGGGGGTGTGCCACGCCATTGAAGAGACGGCGGCAGGAAGGAGTGCCAGGTTGAGGGAGGGGGCTGGTGGAGAGGAGGCAGCACCGTGAGTGTGCGAGGAGAGTGTATGGCGTCAAGGGAGAGGCAGCGAGGAGGGAGTGCAGCACTATCGACGAGAGCTGAGGGGCGCAAAGCCGCGCTGTATTGGGGCGGCGAGGAGTGAGTGCCGCGCCGAGGATGCTGCGGCTGAAAGGAGCACCAGTTTGAGGGGGAGGTGTTGAAGAGAGGAGAGAGTGCCGTGGGGAGCAGTGAGGAGAGAAAAACGCGCCGGGGGCTGAGAGGTGAGGAGGAAGGAAGGCCACGTACCATGAGCGGTGAGGAGGGGGCTTCGCGCTAGAGGTGAAGAGTTGAGAAAGATGCGTCGCGGCGATGGAGAGATGCCGATGAGGGAGCACCGTGTTGAAGGAGGGGCGAGGAGGGAGTGCTGCGATGCGGTAGGGCCGGCGTGGATGTAGAGCTGCGGAGAGAGATGATGTGAGGAAGAAGCACCACAGCGCCTGAGGGGCGGTGAGGAGGGAGCGCCGCTTTGAGGCAAGGGGGCGAGGAGGGAGCGGTACTCGAGAACCCTACTGAGCTGCCCAATAGGACCCTGTGGCTATAATATGCAACCGATATTTATCCAAACCCCAACACCACCGAGTTAAACGGGTAACAGGCTCAGGTCTCTACATCCCCCTCCCCTCCCAAGAGTGAGGGACACTCGGATCGGAGGATCGGACTCTGACCGAGACCCTGGTGCAGGACGGGGTGTGTAGTGAGGTAGCAGGAGAGGGTAGTGCCTCATCCCACCAATCAATACAATGCCATATCCTATAGCTGGAGCGAGCACTGAGGAGCTGAGCAAGCTGGATCCAAATGTGATGCCCTTCATCTGCAGCCAGGCTGTGAGCCTCATCCCACCGTACAGGTTCAGGGTGAGTGCCTGCAGGGTAATATGTCGGCCGTCGGGAAACGCGCGCGAATCGCCGTAGAATGGCTCACTGTGGGCGCCTGTGTCGGATGATCAGGTTCCCACCCGCCGACTGCTGAGCTCACACACTGCCAAGTGTTAGGTTCTCAGTCCATAAGACACATGAGCAAAATTATGTCATTCGATCCATTCAGTTTGTTCCATTATTTGAGTATGGTTGATTTATTATCTCTCTCAACCCAGTTCTCCCAGCTTCTCCCTGTAACCTTTGACGCCCTGATTAATCTAGAACCTATCAATCTCCGCTTTAAATACACCCAAATGACTTGGTCTTCTTAGCTGTCTGTGGCAATGAATTGTCTGAAGAAAATTCTTCTTACCTCTGTCCTGAATAGTCGGCCCTCTATTCTGAGGCTGTGCCCTCTGATCCTAGACTCTTCCACTATAGAATTCATTCTCTCCACATCCACTCTTTCTAGGCCTTTAAATAGGTTTCATTGAGATCACGCCCCACCAATTCTTCTAATATTCAGCGAGTCTTCGTCCAGAGTCATCAAACGCTCCATATACATTAATCCTTTCATTCCCAGAATGATTCTTGTGAACCCCCTTTGGACCCACTCCAATGCCACACATTCTTTGTTAGTCAATGGGTCCAAAACTGCTCACAAAACTCCAATTGCGGTCTGACCACTGCCTTATAAATCTTCAACATTACACCCTTGTTTTTATATTGCAGTCCTCTCGAAATGAATGTTAACATTGCATTTGCCTTCCTTACCACCGACTCAGTTTGAAAGTAAACCTTTCGGGATTCTCGCACCCGGTCTCCCAAGTCCCTTTGCAACCTAGTTTAAAAAATTTCTCCCCTTTAGAAAATAGCATTTACCTTTTTTTTGTTCTGCTGAAGTGCATGACCATGCATTACCATTCACTTTATTCCATCTGTCACTTCTTTGTCCATTCCCCTAATCTGTCCAAGTCCTTCTGCAGCCTTTCTGCTTCCTTAACGCTAGCAGCCCCTCCACCTGTCTTTGTAAAGTCTGAAAACCTGGCCACAAAGCCATCAATTCCATTATCCATATCGTTGACAGAGTGTATAACGTGAAAATAATCGGTCGCAATACTGACTCTTCTGGGCTTCCGGGTGACCATCCAGATTCATGGTTTCTGGCCTCTGTTCATACACTTCTCCGAATCTTCCCTGACCCACCCCTTCCAAATTCTCGCTTTCAAAACTCACTCCATCCACTTCAGTCCCATCTATCCCTCTATAAACTCCAGCATTGCACCTCCTTTCATCACCAGCAACCCAGTCCCCCTCCCCGAGCCGTCAGCAACTCTGTACCCGAATACCCTCACTGAACTGTGCCTCAAACTCGTCAGGACCACCCCTGGCCCCTGTACCTGGCGGAATGCAGGCGTCCAGAGAACGGGAGGGGGGCGGGGTAGGAGAGTAGGAATGAGGTGGAGTAGACGGGTAGTGGCTGGGAGATGTTTTTGAAGGGAGGGGAGTAGACGGGTAGTGACGGGGGGATGTTGTTTGAGGGAGGTGGAGTAGACGGTGTGTGATGGGGGATGGAGGGAGTTGGAGCAGACGGGCAGTGGCGAGGAGAGGTGTAGTAGACGGGGTGTGCTGGGGGATTGTTGGTGAGGGCAGTGACGGGGTGAGTATATCGGAAGTAGATTGGTAGTGACATCTCTGTGTCTGTGCCAGGCCCTGACCGTGTCCCAGCTGAAGAATCTGTCTCCAGAGGGCGCTGCCTTCGTCACCCAGGCTCAGCTGGACCGAGTGAATGAGCAGCAGCGGGCTGCTTTGAAGGAGGCGCTAGGGATGCAAACCACCACGAAGACCTCCCTGCTGACAAGTGAGTCTCCACCCAACTTCGGGGTGTTCGTGACTGAGGCCTCACTGCTCCGTCCCGTTTGCAACCCAGGAGGGGGTTGGGGGTGTGGTTCACTTCCTCTCAAACCTGTCCGGCAGATCTGACCAGTCTTACTGTAAAGCCGGAGGCAGTTACCTCGTTCCTCTGGTCTGGTGAACAGACCAAACTGTGCACCGGCATCGAGGATCCGTCTGCCTCGCCCTCCATAACATTCCCCTGCACGTTTCTCGGGCCTTCCCTGTGCATCTATCCCACCGGCGGCACTAGCGTTTAGGAGCGGCTCCGGAAGGCAGCAGAGTCTCGCCTTCTCCCCACTGAATGTGAAAATACCTTGAATCACTGCAAGTGCCCTTTGTCAGCCGGAGGGCTGAGCACGCTAATGTTACGGGTGCCGGGCACAGGGTTTAAGGAATACAGAAGGCTACAATCTACAGTGAAGGATGAAGGAGCCGGCGTCGAGCGGATCCTTCCAATTGGTGAAAGTGCGGGGAAGGGCAGGGATAAGTGTAGGAGTAGGAGAAGGAAGAGGAAGTCCAGATTCTACACATGCTGGAATTACAGGGCAGCACACACAAAATGCAGGAGGAACTCAACAGGACAGGCAGCATTTGTGGAAATAAACAAGCAGTTGACGTAGCGGGCCGAGACCCTTCACCAGGACTGGAAAGGGGGGGGGGGCAGATGCCAGAAAAGGAAGTGGGGAAGGGAAGGCGACAGATAAAGCCAAGTGGGTGGGGAGGGTGATCAAGTATGAAGATAGGAGGTGACAAGAGCAAAAGGGAAAGTACTGGGGAGGAGAATGGTGGGGTACCAGCGGGAGCTGATAGGCAGGTGAGGAGAAGAGATAAGAGGATAGAGTGGATAACTGAAAAACCCACAGAGGAACTAGTATATCCATCAGGTAATTAGGGAGGAGCATTCCCAGTGAATATGGAGCTCGTTCCCACGGACGCGCTGGGATGGGGACCAGGCAGAAGGCATAGCTTCTCTAGAAAAAGAGAGGGTATGTGAAAACAGTGAGGAAGGGGCGAGCGGTGTTCTCTTTAAATGAACGGGCTCTGACTGCAGAGCAGGGCATTATGGCGACGCTGTTAACGCTGGGGGCGACAGAGTTCGGAATTCAATTCCAGCAATGTTTTTCAGGAATGTGTACTTCCTTCCCGTGAACGCGTGCGCGTCTTCCGAGTATTCCAGTGTCTTCCCACAATCCAAAGACGTACCGGTTGGTAGGTCGTTGTAAATTCTGTGATTTGTCTAGGGCTGCATAGGTCTGTGGCGGGGTAGTGCGGCTTGTTCGGCCGGAAGGGCCGGTTCCGCTGCATCTCTAAATAAATAAATAAACTTGCCTCTTTCTGTTTCCCAGTTGTGTCACGCTCACCGGCTCTGGGATCCCTCGGGCTGTCCGCCATGGCTCGAGCCCTGCCTGCGTTGCTGCTGCTGGTCTGGAGCCTGCCGCTGTTTCCCTGAAGAAGGGGAGTTCTGATCCCGCATCCCTGTCCGCCCACAACATGGTACAGCTGTCCCTCAGAGCTATGTGTGAAGAAAATCTTAGTGACAACACAAATTTTTTGCTGATTAACGAACTCTAACCGGAATCAAGTCAGATCGTTGTAGTAACCAATGCTGTCTGTGCAATCAAGGAAAATCGTTTCATTAAATCACTTATATTTCAACTGCAAGTATGGAGTTCGTTTTTGTTTCCTCCTTCCGTTCATGGTGCCGGATTCCGGATCCCTCACCCCCTTGTTCTCTCTGAAATAATTTATTTTTTGTAAAAGATAAATATCTATCTGTCACGTGTATATCGAAACATGCAACAAAATGCATCTTTTTGTGTTAACGACCAAGACAGTCCGAGGATATGGCCACGCTTCTGGAGCCGGCATACAGCAGCGCACTAGCTCTAAAGAGATTCTGCAGGTGCTGGAAATCCAGAGCAACGCAGACAGAATGCAGGCCAGGCAGCATCCATGGAAAAGAATAAACAATTACGCTTCTGGCCGAGACCCTTCACATCGACTTCCTCTCCAGAGATGCTGCCTAACCTGCGGAGTTCCTCCAGATTTTGTTTGTTACTAAACGTACATCTTTGGAATATGGTAGGAAACTGGAGAACGAACAAGCTCCTTACAGGCAGCGGCGGGAATTGAACCCTGCTCGCTGCCGCTGCAATAGGATTACGCTGACCTCTACACTAACGTGTTGTACGTTTTAAACTCCCCTAAACTTTATCATTAAGCAGATTTATCGCTTCAAGGCCGCGGCATTTTATTAATGATGTGAAGGAAGCAGGAGTTAGGAGGGTCAGGAGGAGGAGCTGTGTGATAGGAAGATGGAGAAAGTGTGGGGAGGGAGTGAGGAGAAGGAGTAATTACGTTTTCAGAGATGTGGAAACAGAACATCTCGTTCACTAATGCCCTCTGGGGATTAAACACCTTACATAGTCTGTTGTGTGTGTGTGTGTGGAAAGGTTCTTGTAACTGGAAATCATTACATGAAAGACGGCAGTACACAACAGACATATCAGACGCTATTGCTGCTCGGTCATTCTGAAGTTCAGAGTTCAATCCCAGCGACAGCTTTAAGGAGTCTTCTTATGTCCTCCTCGTGGAATGCGTGGGTTTTCCCAGAGCTGGAGTTCCCTCCCACTAACCCCGTCGTACTGGTTTGGTGAATTGGTCATTGTAAATTGTCTCGTGATTCGGTGACGGCTAATCCGGTTTCTCAGAAGTTGCTGGGACGGCTCGGCTTGAAGGGCCTACTCCGCAATGTATCATATAAAATAAATAAATCTGCTCTACGCGGGAAGGGAAACCAGTCATAAAAATCTCAAGCTTCAACCAGCTCCTAGTTCCATTCCCCCCCCCCCCCCCCACAGCACGCTGTAAAATCGGGCTCGATATCATTCCGTCTGATCATCTGCTTGCTCCACGCGGAATCTGATACAGAAATGCAACTTGTTGTTGTATCGGTGTCACAATAGCACCCGTAGTTTTCCTCCCACCTCTAGCCAGGTTCCCGGAGCGGGGGGGGGGGGGGGTGGAAGACATTTAACCGGTGATTTATCTAGCCCAAATTTCATTATAAGCAGCCCATTAACCCCTGCCATTCCACACCAGAGCAAACTGTACGCAGTCTACAGACGGAGGCTGTACTGACACTGAAAGATCTATCCCGGGTCTAACATATCAATGCAATTGTAAAGAAGAATTGACATGGCTATATTTCTTTTGGAGGTTGAGCAAATTTGGAATGTCGTCGAATACGCTCGGCAATTTCCACAGTGGCACAGTGGAGAACATTCTAACTGGTTGCATCACCATCTGGTATGGGTGGGGGGGGGGGAGACACCGCACAGGTTAGAAAAAAGCTGCATAAATTTGCAAACTCAGCTCACTCCATCATAGACACTCGCTGCCCCCAGAATCCAGGACACCTTCAGAAGGCGATGCTTCAAAACGACGGCAACCGTCATTAAGGACTCCTATCACCCAGGACATGCACTCTTCTCATTGCCACCATCAAGGAGGAGGTTGAGGAGCGAGAAGACACACACTCAACAATCCAGGAACAGCTTTTTCCCCACTGCCATCAGATTTCTAAATGAACAATGAGCTCATGAAGTGTATCTCACTTTTTAAAATGTTTGTTCTCTTTCTGCTTTACTAATTCCATTTAAATTATACAATTCCGGTATTGTGATTCATAGTTTTTTTAATTATTATACATTGCAACCCGATTCTCATTCTGATTCACACAGAGGGTGGTCGGTGTGTGGAACGAGCTCCCATTAACTTGGTCATCCCTTTATTACTTCTCAGGACTATGTATAAAGTCTCAGGAAGCGAGCCCTTCTGTCTCCTGCTAGATGCGGATTCGAGTGCTGCGCTTAAGAAAGGTTTCGATAAGTAATGGATCAGTAGAATAATATTTCGGCACGGACTAAATGGGACGAGGGGCCCACTTCTGTGCTGTTGTGTTCGATGACCCTATGGAAACACGAGAGATGCTGGAATCTGGAGCCGGAAAAGCTCGGCGGCACAGACAGCATTTGTAGAGGCAGAGGATGGTCGGGAGGAGTATTCTATGTTCAGATGGAGGCGATTTGGCCATCGTGGCGGTCCTAGTTTTCAGAAAATCTTGAGTAGGACACAGAAAACGCTGGAGGAACTTTGCAATCAGGCAGCATCTATGGAGGGAAATACTCGATATTTAGGGCTGAAACCGGAATGGAAGGGAGGCAGAGGACGCAGTAAGAATGTGGGGAGGGGGGGGGGGACGAGAACAAGCTGGTAGGTGATAGGTGAAGCCAGGTGACGGGGAAGGTGGATGGGTGGAAGAAGGGAATGAAGTGAAAGCTGGGAGGTGTTAGGTGGAAAAGATAAATGTCTGAAGAAGAAGAATCTGATAGGAGAGCGAAGTGGACATCAGGAAAAAGTAAAGGATGAGGGGCTCGAGAGGGCGAGGCAGGAAAGGAGGGTAAAGAGAGAAGCCAGAATGGGGAACGGAAGAAGAGAAATGGTGAAATTACTCACAACAGAGAAATCCTATAAATCCCACTCCCCTGTCATCTGCTCTCTCATTGTCTTTCGGTTCTCCCACGAACACCCGCAAATTGGGGGTGTAGTGTAATTAACCTACAGACGCGCACTCTTTGGGAAATACACGGGGCAAACCTACCTGACTCTCTGCAAACTCCACACAAGCACCGCCGGAGGTCGGAATCAACCCCGTTAACTGGAGTTACGGGGCAGCGGCACTGATTGCTGTTGCCTGAGTACTCTAGACAACCTATAAGACTGCTTTGGCTTCCGAACTCTTACCGTGATCCTGTGATGCGGTGGCTTCAGTGAGAGCGCCGGCGCTGAAGCACAGAGCGGCCGAGTGCGCCGAGAACGGAGGGATGGCCAGGCTCTGACTGCCCGTCCGCCTCAGCGAGGTGACCATCACCGTGAGACGGGCTCCCTGCGGGTTTCCTGTATACGCGGTCTGGGCGCCAGGCTACTCACAGTAATTATTGACTTGTTAAGGTTTTTTACTTGTGAGAAAATATGTGTATGATTAATTTTTGTTTTCCTTGTGAATGCTGTGATGCTGCTGTAAATTTTACAGAGCACCCATGCGTACACGTTCTTGTTCATGTGACAATAAACGGGAGTTGGAAATTATTTTAACTTCATACAAAGAAGACAAAAACACAGAAGAATATGCATCAATAGAACACAGGAAGCAAATACAGGCGCCGAACGCAATATTAAACTCCTTCTGCCTCCAATCCCTGCACGTTCATGTGTCTATCAAACAGACTCTGAGACACATCTATCGTATCTGCTTCAATGACCACTCGCCTAGTAGCACCGTTCAGGCACTTATCTCCTCCTTTGTAAAAAAAACTTGCATTTGAACGTCACCCCCCCCCCCAGGTTAAGCACCCTCTGTTGACATTTCTACTCTTGGAAGAGACTCTGTCATTATCATAGAAAATGGTGTCGATCAAAGTAACTGCTGATTAATATTTTCTGTTAAGATGACGTTAGCAATACACTGTCCATGATTAAGCTAGGAGGCGCTAAGGATCCTGAAGGCACACGAAATGCGGGAGGAGCTCAACCGGTAAGGCAGCATCTTTGGAAAGGAAGAAGTAGTCGATCTTACTGGCCGATTAGCGGATTCTGTATTCCTGGGGACGACCTACCAGGGACAAGTTGTAGTGGTCGCTTCTCTGGCACCAAGATTGGACCCTCAGCTCAGAAGCGAAGGAAGGAAAAGAGGAGAGCTGTAGTAGTAGGGGATTCGATAGCTAGCGGGCCAGATAAGAGGTTCTGTGGGAGAGATCGAGAATCCCGGATGGTCTGTTGCCTCCCCGGTGCCAGGGTCCACGATATCTCGGATCGACTTCTCCATATTCTCAAAAGGGAGGGTGAGCAGCCAGATGTCGTGGTCCATGTCGGGACCAATGACGTGGATAGGAAGAAGGAGGAGGTCCTGCAAACAGAGTTTGGGGAGTTAGGTGCAAAGTTGAAGGACAGGACCTCCAGGGTTGCAATCTCAGGATTGCCATCTGTGCCACGTGCTAGTGAGGCTGGAAAAAGGAGGATAATGCAGCTAAAAACGTGGGCTAAGGAGTTCGTGCAGGAGGGAGGGCTTCATGTTTCTGGACTATTGGGTTTTGTTTTAGGGAAGGTGGGACCTGTTCCGACGGGACGGGTTGCTCCTGAACTGGAGGGGGACTAACATCCTTGCAGGTAAATTTGTTAGTGCTGCTCCGGGAGCTTTAATCTAGATTTGCGGGGAGAGGGGAACCAGAGTGTTAGAGCAGGTCGCGAGATGGAGGAGGATAAAGGTCATGCGAAAGCTGCAAGTATAGTGCATGGAGTAAAGCCAGATCTAACATATAAAGAGGCTTTGAGGAAAGAGAAACAGAATAAAAGGTGTAAAGGTAGTAAGGTAGAAGGGCTAAAATGCATTTGCTTCAATGCAAGAAGCATCAGGAACAAAGGTGATGAAATGAGAGCTTGGATGCGTACATGGAATTATGATGTAGTGGCCATTACAGAGACTTGGCTGGCACCAGGGCAGGACTGGATTCTCAATATTCCTGGATTTCAGTGCTTTAAAAGGGATAGAGAGGGGGGAAAGATGGGGGAGGGGTGGCATAACTGGTAGCATTACAGCTACAGCTACAGAAAGGGTGGGTAATGTACCAGGATCCTCTTTTGAGTCAGTATGGGTGGAAGTCAGGAACAGAAAGGGAGCAATTATTCTATTGGGAGTATTCTATATGCCCCCTGGTAGCAGCAGAGATACCGAGGATCAGATTGAGAGGCATATTTTGGAAAGGTGCAAAAATAACAGGGTGTTATCATGTTATCATGGGTGACTTTAACTTGCCTAATATTGATTGGCATTTGATTAGTTCCGATGGTTCAGATAGGGCAGAGTTTGTTAAGTGTATCCAGGACGGATTCCTGTCACAGTATGTTGACAGGCCAACTAGGGGGAGTGCCATACTAGGTCTTGTATTAGGTAACGAACCGGGTCAGGTCACAGATCTCTCAGTGGGTGAACATCTGCGGGACAGTGACCACCGCTCCCTGGCCTTTAACATTATCATGGAAAAGGATAGAATCAGAAAGGACAGGAAATTTTTTAATTGGGGAAGGACAAATTATGAGGCTATAAGGCTAGAACTTGCGGGTGTGAATTAGGATGATGTTTCTGCAGGGAAATGTACTATGGACATGTGGTCGATATTTAGGGATCTCTTGCAGGATGTTAGGCATAAATTCGTCCCGGTGAGGAAGATAAAGAACGGGAGAGTGAAGGAACCATGGGTGACAAGTGAGGTGTAAAATCTGGTCAGGTGGAAGAAGGCCACATACATGAGGTTTAGGAAGCAAGGATCAGATGGGTCTTCTGAGGAATATAGGACAGAAAGAAAGGAGCTTAAGAAGGGGCTGAGAAGAGCAAGAAGGGAGCATGAGAAGGCTTTGGCGAGTAGGGTAAAGGAAAACCGCAAGGCATTCTTCAATTATGTGAAGAACAAAAGGATGACAGGAGTGAAGGTAGGCCCGATTAGAGATAAAGGTAAAAAGATGTGCCTGGAGGCTGTGGAAGTGAGCGAGGTCCTCAATGAATACTTCTCTTCGGTATTCACCAATGAGAGGGAACTTGATGACGGTGAGGACAATCTGAGTGAGGTTGGTGCTCTGGAGCATGTTGATATTAAGGGAGAGGAGGTGTTGGAGTTGTTAAAATACATTAGGATGGATAAGTCCCCAGGGCCTGATGGAATATTCCCCAGGCTGCTCCACGAGGCGAGTGAAGAGATTGCTGAGCCTCTGGCTAGGATCTTTATGTCCTCGTTGTCCACAGGAATGGTACTGGAGGATTGGAGGGAGGCGAATGTTGTCCCCTCGTTCAAAAAAGGTAGTAGGGATAGTCCGGGTAATTATAGACCAGTGAGCCTTACGTCTGTGTTGGGAAAGCTGTTGGAAAAGATTCTTAAAGATAGCATCTAGGGGCATTTAGAGAATCATGGTCTGATCAGGGACAGTTAGCATGACTTTGTGAAGGGCAGATCGTGTCTAACAAGCCTTTAGAGTTCTTTGAGGAGGTGACCAGGCATATAGATGAGGGTAGTGCAGTGGATGTGATCTATATGGATTCTAGTAAGGCATTTGACAAGGTTCCACACGGTAGGCTTATTCAGAAAGTCAGAAGGCATAGGACCCAGGGAAGTTTGGCGAGGTGGATTCAGAATTGGCTTGCCTACAGAAAGCAGAGGGTCGTGGTGGAGGGAGTACATTCGGATTGGAGTGTTGTGACTAGTTGTGTCCCACAAGGATCGGCTCTGGGACCTCTACTTTTTGTGATTTTTACTAACGACCTGGATGTGTAGGTAGAAGGGTGGGTTGGCAAGTTTGCAGACGACACAAAGGTTAGTGGTGTTGTAGATAGTGTAGAGGATTGTTGAAAATTGCAGAGACATTGATAGGGTGCAGAAGTGGGCTGAGAAGTGGCTGATGGAGTTCAACCCGGAGAAGTGTGAGGTGGTACACTTTGGAAGGACAAACTCCAAGGCAGAGTACAAAGTAAATGGCAGGATACTTGGTAGTGTAGAGGAACAGAGGTATCTGGGGGAAAGTTTCCTCACAGGTAGATAGGGTAGTTAAGAAAGCTTATGGGGTGTTAGCTTTCATAAGTCTAAGGTAGAGTTTAAGAGTCGCGAGGTAATGATGCAGCTTTATAAAAGTCTGGATAGGCCACATTTGGAATACTGTATCCAGTTCTGGTCGCCTCACTATAGTAAGGATGTGGAAGCATTGGAAAGGGTACAGAGGAGATTTACCAGGATGCTGCCTGGTTTAGAGAGTATGCATTATGATCAGAGATTAAAGGAGCTAGGGCTTTACTCTTTGGAGAGAAGGAGGATGAGAGGACACATGATGGAGGTATACCAGATATTAAGAGGAATAGATAGAGTGGACAGTCAGCGCCTCTTCCCCAGGGCACCACTGCTCAATATAAGAGGACATGGATTTAAGGTAAGGGGTGGGAAGCTCAAAGGGGATATTAGAGGAAAGTTTTTCACTCAGAGAGTGGTTGGTGCGTGAAATGCATTGCCTGAGTCAGTGGTGGAGGCAGATACACTAGTGAAATTTAAGAGACTACTAGACAGGTATATGGAGGAATTTAAGGTGGGAGGTTACATGGGAGGCAGGATTTAAGGGTCGGCGGAATATTGTGGGCCGAAGGGCCTGTTTTGTGCAGTATTGTTCTATATTCTACGTTCTATGTCCACATATTCTGACGCTTTGATCAATCCCTATCTCCGCATCCATACGTTCCAATATTCCAGTGTTTAACTAACTAAGATGTGTATCTGGGAATATTGAATTACATGCAATGGCAAATATCAGAGTGATTTGCTTGATAGGTCCAATTTCAGTCCATCCCTTTCATTCTTAAATCTTGCGTGCTTCTCTGCCATTACAATGAACCAAACTTTCAGCTATTTGGCCCATCTTCCTGCTGTTGGGGTTTCTCTTATACATCAGATTTCTCCCATCTCCCTGCGTTCCTTCCACTCTCCCTACTCTGACATCCTTCTGCCCTTTGACGTTTTTCGTTGTATTGTTAATCCATGTCCCACTAAAATTCCTGTCTATTGTTCTTCAGTGCACTGATGTATGGATGGCGTGCAAAACGACATATTCACCGTTCATGAGACGACAATAAACTAATTTACCGATTAAGCCAACAGGAGCCAGTTCCACATTCTCAGCCATCCATGGGTGAGGCGGTGCCCCCCTGAATCTGCAGTCTGAACCTGGTAAATACAGAAAATTTAAAAAAAACAATGTTGTTTATTAATATATTATTAATTATATTATTAATACATGCATGGAAATGTACTATATTCAATGCATTATTTATGTGCATTCATAAAGTCATCGTTAATTCATAGAAACATATAAAACCTACAGCAGAATGAAGTCCCTTCGGCCCACAATGCTGTGCCAAACTTGTACTTACTTTAGAAATTACCCAGGGTTACCCACAGCCCTCTATTTTCCTAAGTTTCATGAACCGAACCTAACAAGGTCTAAGTTAGGTAAAGGATGGTGAATTTGTGGAATTTGTCGTTACAGATATCTGTGAAGGCGAAGACGGATTTAAGGTGGAGAATGACTGGTTCTTGATTGGTAAAGGGGAGAAGGGCTATGGGGAAAAGACGGGAATCAGCAGCTACGATTTGCAAACAAGATGACACGAAGGGCTGAATCGCCTAAATCTGCTACTGTATCTTACGGTCCGAAAATATAAATATTACCCTCATGATGTGGACGATCGAAGGTTCATATTTTTTTTTAAAATGATTGTCCTTTCCTTTTATGCGCTCGAGAGAGTTCGAGAATTAGCCAATATCGTCATAATGTACGGCTATTTGTGAAACCAGTTATATTAACTTGTAATGATTGTTGTAAACAAAGCACGTTCCCAATCGTTGATTTCGGAGGGCTTTGGCTGGGCTGTCTTCTTTCCACGTACTTACAATAAACCCCTTCAAAGAGGTGCAGAAGGCTTAGGTCCCACACCATCAGGTTCAGGATGAGTTATTACCTCTCATCCATAACCTCTTGAAGCGGAGTGAATAACTTCACTCACCCTTGCACTGAACTAATTCCACAAACTATGGATTCAATCTTAAGGACTCTATAACGTGTTCTCTGTATTTATTGCTTGCTTGCTCATTTATTAATTTATTATTATTATTATTCTCTTTTTTTTCAAAACTCAGGCTGGTAGAACCTGAGGTACCGGCATAGCCAGGCACACTCATTTCTGAGGAATAGTTCGAGGAACTTTTGGACTATTCTATTACTATTCTCATGAATAATAATAGAATTCTAGAATTCTATTCTAGAATAATAGAATAGAAATAATAGAATTCTCATGAATAGTAATTGAATCTCTGTTGGCCTAATCGTTTAATGCTGATGTGTAACTTTGGGATGATACCAGTTAGAAATATTACTATTAGGTCAATGTATACTCTGTTTATGTTGCACAGTCTTTCAATTACCTCTTTATTTTAGCATATTTCTAGTACTTTTCACTTATTAATTTCTGTACATTATGTGTGTTTGGAAAGGTATATCTATTAAGTAAGTTGTTCTTGCTTGTATATCCTGTATTATTATATCCGGACAGGTATTATGTATTGTCCTATCTGTGATAGTGGATCGGCCGTTATGTAATTTATAAGACTCTGTCTCTAAAAGTAGATAAGGCTTTTACTTATAGTAAGTATGCTGCCTTTATGTGTTTGTATTTTAAAGCAAGAGTTTTGTGAATGATGTTTACCACTTGATTGTGCCTGTGTAAGTAATCAGATTGAGTTAACCTACTGCAGGATTCTGTAAAGTGTTGATTGTTTCTGGTTTCTCTTTTCATTTCCTGCATTTACCGCCTTGCATTTGTTAGTCATTTAATATATACTTTCGACATTTTTGTGTTGCCACTCGGAACCTCCCCCTGTGTCTGGGAAGAGGTCTTCAACTCTGAGCCAGGCGTTCGACGCTTCCTTGTCGACATCTACTCAGCTCAGATCGAGGGGATGTCTTCGATTGAGGGCATACTCTTTCTTCGGTTAACCTTTCCCATTGTAGTGATAATTTCTTCATTTTTTCAGGGTTATGCTTTCATTTGAGTTCAGTAGTGCGTAATTCCTATCTGAAATGCATATGCAGAGATGGAGTGCTGAACCCTGTTTGATGAAAACATATCCTTAGAAGTAATATCGGTCAGCTATGTACATTTTATGTCTGTTATCCCTCTTCCCCCTTCTGTCTTAGATAGCATTTTTTCCAAGTTCGTTTAGGTCTACATAGTGTTATCTAAAATGCTTATTCTTCTATGTAAAATTTCCGGATCGGTATTGGACCAAAATATGTTGCCAAAATAATATGTTCATATGTGTAGAGCTAAGTTGTCTATTGACCTTGTTATAATGTTACTATTGAGTTCGGTTGGGCTGATTTCCTTCAGTCATGAATTTAGTCGAAAGTTTCCCTTAGTCGCACTATGATCTCTTTTCTTTGCTTGATATCACTGATACTTACGTGTTACACATTCATCCATCGGTTGCATTGTATCCTGCTGCTCCGTTTTGTACTCTATTAGCTCTATCGCACATTTCTATATGTTTAATGTTCTGCATTTATCCAGTCCAAAGTTCGTGTTTATATTTTTCGAAAATTGTTCTACTATTTGAATTAATTCCTTTAGTTTTACTGATGACTTAGCATATAATTTCAAGTCTTCCATATACGGAAGGCGAGTCAAGGTATAACTCGTTTGGTTGTCTCTAATCTTAATTCCCAATTTTCGTTCGGCTCAGTAAGGTTTAAAGCAAGACAAAACCGCAGTGTGCTGAGAGAGCTGCTCTGGAAAACGCCTCTGTTTATTTTGGCAACTGTGGTCGTTATTTTTCAGCTGATAATATATAGGGTGATTGTAGTAGGCCAGTGATTGATCAGGTGCTATAATAATCAGTAAAATAGTTCTATTGTGTTTCTTTGTATCTCCTGCGAATGCCCGTAGAAAATGGATTTCATGATTGCATTTGGTGACATATATGTACTTTGATAGTAGATTCACTTTGTACTTTGATAATAAATTCACTTTCAACTTTGAATTTAGTATATGAGTAAGCAATGCAAGTGCCACCAGCCGTCTCGCCCTCTGTGTGACCGGATTACAGTCTCCTTTCTTTCTTCTCTGTTTTCCAGATTCCCTTCATCTGCACTGCTAGGAGAATTGCTCAAGTTTACAGCAGGGTGTGGATCATCTGGAAAATTGAGTGAAGGAATGGAATCCTGACAAATAAGGCGTGATATGTTCTGGAAAGTCTGATTTAGATCGGACGCATACTGTAAATGGCAGGGCACTAAGGAATGTTGACAAATAGAAGGGCCTATGGGTTCAAGTCCACACTTCCATGAAAGTGACGACACAGCTCCTCAGGGTGACGTAGATGTCATGCTGGTTATTATAGATTGGGACAGAGAATATGTAATTTCGGATGTTATGTCGCAACTTTACAAATTACTGGTTAAACTGTATTGGGATGCTATGTGTGCATTTCTGGGCGCCACGTTTACAGGAACGATGTGATTATGCTGGAGAGCGTGCAGAGGAGATTCACCAGGATGTTGCCTAGATCGCAGGCCTTCAGTTATGGGGAGACGTTGGGTAGGCCATGCTCGTTTCCCTCGGAGTTAAGGAGACTTAGAGCTGCCCTGATGGAGGTACCCAAGTTATAAGGGACATAGATAACGAAGAGAGAATCTTTTTCTCCCCGTGATCGTTGTATTAAAATCAAAACGGCAAAGGTTAATTCAGGAACTCAGGAACTCAGGAACTCAGCAGGTCGGGCAGCGTCCGTGGAAATGAGCAGTCAACGTTTGGGGCCGAGACCCTTCGTCAGGACTGAAGAGGGAGGGGGCAGGGGCCCTATACAGAAGGTGGAGGGAGGGTGAGAAGGAGAAGGCTGGTAGTTGCCAGATTAAAAACCAATAAGAGGGAAGATCAAGAGGTGGGAGTGGGGAAGCAGGGAGGGGATAGGTAGGAAAGGTGAAGAAGGAATGTAAGGGGAAAGCACTATGGGTAGTAGAAGAAAGCAGAATCATGAGAGAGGTGAAAGGCAGCTGGAGGAGGAAGCAGAGTGAAACTGGGATGGGGGAAGGGAGAGGGAGGGAATTTGATGTTCATACCAAGGGGCTGGAGACTACCCAGACGGTATATGGGGTGTTGATCCTCCAACCTGAGTTTGGCCTCATCATGGCAGCAGAGGAGGCTATGGATGGACATATCCGAATGGGAATGTGAAGCAGAGTTGAAGTGGGTGGCAATCGGGAGATCCTGTCTGTTGTGACGGGTGAAGCAGAGGTGCTTGAACATCGAGTTCTCCACTTTCGGTAATTCCCCTTACATTCCTTCTTCACCTTTCCTGCCTATCCCCTCCCTACTTCCCCCCCACCCATCCCTTGATCTTTCCCCTTACTGATTTTTCACTTGGCAGCTACCAGCCTTCTCCTTCTCACCCTTCTCCCACCTGCTTTATAGGGCCCCTGCCCCCTCCCTCTTCAGTCCTGACGAAGGGTCTCGGCCCGAAACGTTGACTGCTCGTTTCCACGGATGCTGCCCGACCTGCTGAGTTCCTCCAGCGTGTTTACGTGTTGCTTTGACCACAGCATCTGCAGTGTACTTTGTGTTTAAAGGTTAATACCTAATCCAAGTATACCAGGATGTAACCTGGAGTTGCGGGCATATTCTCTAACGAGAGGTTGGACAAAGGTGGGTTTATACAGACAGGATTTGATAAAATTTATGTTAAATAACCATGAACAATTTTCTTTGAATTTATCAATGGTTAATAACATTCTGGTATGTTAGCCAGATAACGCCACTGGCGAAACTGTTCACCTCGCCAATCAGTACTCATATATTTTGAATTGTTAATAAATAAGGTTTATTTGTTTCGAACTGACTGTCTACAGAGTTGATGCAAGAATTCTAACAGCAGGAACAAAGGAAACTCCTGTATAAGATAAGATGACTGGATAAGTTAATACCTTAGCCAATAAGTAATAATAATTATTAACCATACTATTTAGGAAGATTACCAATGTAATGCATTGCCATCTATAACCTGACAGCAGCAATGAGTCTTTAGCATTGGGGTGAGAAATGAGCGATAAACTGACCCAAAGGCAGAACTATTTCATTCACATTATTTCCCTTCCTGCGCACTTACGGTCCACAGCACGTCACTTGAAACAATTTTCAAGGGCGATCTGCAAGCCTCACACGGCACGGTTGCACGGAGCGAGTGTCTTGAGTCAGAACGGGTCACGAAGTTCAGTCTTGATGACTCTGGTCAGGAGGAGTATCGCTCCGGGCAAAATTCCTGACAAAAGCTAAACTGCTTCGACCGCTGAATGAAAATAGAAACATATTCTCAACGTCCTTGCATAATTGAGCAGGTGGCGTCAAACTCATCGGGGCCGACTTTTTAAACCTGTAGCGGTTTCTTTCCAGTCACATCAAAAGACTATAAGACATAGGAACAGAAGTAGGCCATTCGGCCAACGAATCTGCCCCCGACATTCCATCATGGCCGATTTATTATCCCTCTCAGCCCCATTCATCTGCCTTCTTCCCTAACCGTTGACGTCCTGACAAATCAAGAACATATTAACCTCCGCATTAAATGTGCCCAGTGACCTGGCCTCGGCAGCCGTCTGTGTCAATGAATTCCACAAATACACCACCCTTAATGGCTATTATTATTATTATTATTATTATTATTTACTGCTAGCTCAAGCTGGTAAAATCTGAGCTGCGGACAATTACTTGGAGCTTTCGGACTATTCTAGTGATATTTAGAATTGTGGCGTTCTGCAGATTTACGTAGATATTACTGTGTAGCCGTAATTCTTTAAAGCTATTGCGTGGCGACTTTGGGATGACACCACTTGCAGATATTGCTATCGGGATAATGTATACCCTGTTCATGTTCCAAAGTCCTCAATTTCCTCTTTTAATTCAGCATTTTTCTGGCGTTTTTCACTTACAGGACCCTGGTGGAGGACTTTGTCAAATGGTGCAAGCTGAATCACTTGCAGCTCCACGTCAATAAGAGAAAGGGGATGGTGATGGACTTTAGGAAGATTGTGGGCCTTTAGAGTATGCAGACCTCTGTTTCACATGTTCTGCCAGTCTGTCGTCGCAGTACAATCTTCTCTGTGGTGGTGTGCTGGGGCAATGGCATCAACACATGTGATGCCAGCAGGCTCAATAAACTGATTAGAAAGGCTGGCTCTGTTATAAGAGTCAAACTGGACGTACTGGAGGCTGTGGCAGAACAACGGAGCCTACGGAAAATCCTGGCAATTCTGGACAGCTGAACAGAGGAGCAGTATCTTATCTATCTTATTGATTCTGTAAGATATGTGTGTTTGGAATGGCTATATCTATTAAATAAGTCGTTCTTGCTTGTTTGTTCCTGTCTGAGATTCCTGTGTTATTGTGGATTGTCTGATCTGTAATAACTGATTGGTCATGATATAATTTGTGGTATTCTGATTCTGGAGCTGGATCAGACGTATCTATAGTAAGGTATGATTTCATTTATGAGTTTTTATTTTAACGCATCTGGATAAATGATTCTTGCCACTTGATTGTGCCTGTGTAAGCAATCAGATTGTGTTGAACTGTGACAGGATATTATTAATATTATTTATTGCAACTGCATGTTTTTTTCCGTTAACTTTTAGCTTTTATGCTACACGTATTGTAGGCTGTGTGTGATTGCTGGCAATCTGTATTGCAACTTGGCCTCCGAGGAATACTGTTTCGTTTGGGTGTATTCTTGTATATAGTTGAATGAGAATTGATCTTGAACTTGAACTTGAACTAAAGACATTCCTCCTCATCTCTGTAATGGCTTCTCTGTAATGTTAACTGCTGAGGTAATGGTTTCCCTGTAGCAGAAATGCTTGGGTTATGGCTGGAGATAATTATGCATGCTAGCCAATCTGGATTCTGTTGCCCTGTCTGGTCAGTCTGGAAGTTGTTGGTTTTGCGGGTTTTGGCCAGAGGGCGAAAGAGGGATGAAGAGAGAAGATGCGAATGGAGCGATTCGACAGGCCGCCAGAAGGAGCGGACTCCCGACTGGGGGTCCGAAGGTCGGAGGAGATCGAGTGGTGGAAGGCAGGCAACTGAGCGAGCTCCAACGATTGTGCACAGACTGCTTACTAACATTGGCGCCCTTTTTCTTTTATATTTTGTTTCTCTACTGACCACGCAGTCAAAGTAAGAGTTATAAAGCTTAGTCATTTAATCGCATATTGTGTACTGTTTGTTATTTCGGGGTACTGATTTGTAACAGGGGACACATCGCGCAGCATCCACTCAAACGAGATACCTTAAGTTTGGCGGGGCAGGGGGGTTATCACCCCCGAGATCAAGCTTCGAGGCGAAGCGAGTATTTGTTCTAAATATACGTCCTTCTATATTGAGGATGTGCCTTTCGTTCTAGACTCCCTGACTATACGTAACGTTGTCTCCACGTTCACCTTATCTTGACCTTTCAATATTCGATAGGTTTTAATTTTGGCTTCCTAATCTTTAAGTACGCTTTCTTTTTCTTCCTGAAGAAATTTAGGAGTTCTCGGTTCATCCAAGTTTCCCCGACGTTACCATCCTTATTCTTACTCCTTACCGGAACTTGTTGATCCTGAACTCTGATCTGCCGGTCCTGAACATCAACCCCAGATGGACACTACCCACTGTGCAGTCTGCCTTTTGAAAAAGATCCCTTTTGCAAAGTGCTATAGAGACATGAAAACAAAAACGTCACAGACTTATTTACAGTAAGTAATACTTACATTTTTTTCTTATTTTAATTTATAATATATCTTAGGTAATGCAAAAGGAAGATTGTACTGCTGCCTCAAAGCAACAAATGTTATGACATATGTCAGTGATAATAAAACTGATTATAACTCTGATTGTTATTCTGATTCTAAATGCGGGGATATTGGCCATTTGCAGATTGACGGGATCAATTTAGATTGGCATCATGGTTGATCGGCATATATATAGTGGGTGATATTTGCTGAATATGTATTTGTGATCTATTGCTGCGCCGCAAGTCATTTTGAGGTATGCCTACTCTCTCTCTCTTTCTCTCAACTCACTCTTTGTAATCTCTGTTGCCCTCCGTCGTTTTCGACCATGTGCTCACCCAACCTCGCTACCAAGGTCACGTATCCTTTCTGGCAACTTGTCTTCGCCGTCATCTTGTCCCACATGTCTTCCAACATAACTACCCAAGGGTGAGGTACCAAAAGATAAGTGTGTGGCTAAAGTTTTGGCTTTTTTTAAAGTGCTGTAGGAAAGAGCCATAGAACTAGAAGCCTGCGACCTTAAGTCCAGTAAAGACGAGTTATTGGAGGATATTCTAAGGGTCCATCAGCCCTTAAAAAGGCAAACAGTGATTAGGGATAGTCATCATCGGTTTGTGCGTGGGAAATTGTGTCGGGGAAACGATTTTTGAAGAGATGACGAATGACATGTAGAATATGGTAAGAATATTACCATAAGATATAGGAGCAGAATTAGTCAATTTGACCCATCGAGTCTCCTACGACATTTCATCATGACTGGTCAATTTTCCCTCTCAGCCCCAGTGTCCTGCCTTCTCCCCATAACCCTTCATGCCCTGACTAATCAAAAATTTGTCAACTTCTGCCTTAAGTATACCTAATGACTTGGCCTCCACAGACGTCTGTCCGAACGAGTGTCAATGATTCACCACTCTTGCTGAAGTAATTCCTCCTCGGCTCTGTTCTGAAAGGACGCCTCTCTATTCTGAGGCTGTCTTCTGTGGTCTTAGACTCACCCACGTAGGGAATGTCCTCTCCTCATCCACTCTATCGAGGCTTTTAAACTGTCGATACGGTTCAATGAGGTCACCCCTTATTCTTCTAATTTCCAGTGAGTACAGGCCCAGAGCCATTAAACGCTCTTTGTAAGAGAAAGCTTTCAATCCCGGCATCATTTTCGCGAAGCCCCTAAGTACCCTCTCCAAAGTACCCTACCCACTCTTTCTTAGAAAAAGGGGTCAAAACTATTCACAGCCAAGTGAGGCCTTACCAGTGCTTTATCGAGCCTGAATATTAGATCCTTGCTGTTATGTTCTGGTCTTCCTGAGATGGATGCAATCATCACAATTATCTTCCTCACCAGTGACTCGACCTGCAAATTAATATTTACGAAATCGTCTACAAGGACTCCCAAGTCGCTTTGCACCTCGCATTCTGAAATTTTCTTTCAATTTAGAAAGTAATCTCCCCTTTTATTTATTCTACCAAAGTGCACGATAATGTATTCCTTCTTTGCCGACTCCTCTAATCTGTCTAAGTCCATCTGTTGCCTCTATACTTCCTCAGAGCGACGTGTCCCTCCACCTCTCTTCGTATCTACTGAGAAACCGGTCACAAAGCCACCAATTAAAGCATCACGTTGGATAGGTCACCGGGTCCGGACGGGATATGCGTACCACAGGCTACTGTGGGAAGTGAGGAAGGAGATTGCTGAGCCTTTGGCAATGATCTTTGCATCAATGAGGACGGGAGAGGTTCTGGAGGTTCCCTTATTCAAGAAAGGGAGTAGGGATAGCCCAGGAAATTATGGGCCAGTGAGAAGATCTTGAGGGGCAGGATTTATGAACATTTGGAGAAGCATAATATGATGAGGAATAGTATTGCGGATAAATCTCAGGAGCAGCAGAAGAACAAAATCTGGCCGACTCAGAGAATTGTTTCAGACTAAAGGACTTTATTATACATGATATCACAGGGAGCCTCCGCACCTAAGTACGGTGTTCAGAGGCTCTGCTTAGCTTCCAGACACGCTTCATTAAATAGACACAGCGTACGTAATTAAACGCACTTAACAAGAATATTGCTTGACTTTGAACTTAGAACTAGATTGCAACAAACAGGAAAATTACGTGACTTTGAACTTAGATCTGAATCATAACTTTTTGGTCGCATTCCAACCGGCGCCGCAACCTCCTTCTTGCAAAGACTTTAGATAAATCTCAGGACAGTTTTCAAGCGATTAGGTCAACTCCTACATATCCAAAGAGTCTTAAATTCTTCCACAATTCCCTCCTTGTTGATCCTTTCAGATCAACACTCATCATGAGGTATTTCCCCCTCTTCCTCATAGGAGGTTCATATCCCTCCGCGAAAGGGTCTTTATTTGCCAAGATGTACGTTCTCTCCCCACCAGGTTCGCCTACTCCGCGTTTCCCTCACCACCTGGGGTATCATGGGGACATTTTCAGGTCAGTGTAAGGCTCTTTTCATTAACTGTTAATAACATAATCATAATGCTCCACATACACAGCCCCCGAAAACACATATCATTACCATTATATTTCCAACCATTTTGTTCCTGAACCAAAATTCTTAAACTGTTCCCCTATCTTCCTACTTTCCTCAACCTTTCCCCTAATGCGTTGGCTAAGGTCAGTTATGTTTTCTAAGGCATCGGGACAAAGGTACAACATTCCTGCCCTACCACGGCACATGTCCCTCCTTTTCCGGTTAAGAGCAGGTCCAGGGCCACTCCATTTTGCAAGGCTACCATTCTAAGGGCAGGTACATCTGTTGTTCGGTCTTTCACTTGCGTCTGCACGTCATTTAGGGCATCGGCAGTGTCATTGGCCAATTTCTCTAGAGAGGCTGCAATATTCATAATTTCTCGTGAATTTTGCTCCTCACCATATGAGGGAAATGCTATCATCCAAAACCTTCTACTTCCCGTTATCCCTCGCTTACTTCGCCTTAAATAAGGGGATATACCTTTTATAGGATGCATGGAGGGAACTATTTCGGCCAGATAATAATAATCCCGTTTCCCAAATATTAATTGTGTAAAGGAGAAAGGTGAGACAGAACATGTGTTGGAAAAGTTACATGTACAGAGGGTTGGTCAGAAGGAGCATGGGGTTACATGTGTAGAAGGTTTGGGTGATCTTGAGAAGGTCATCAAAATTCAAGGTGCAATTAGCCCGATGGAAGTTCAAGGAGCTGGGTTAGGTACAACAGACAGTGTTTTAAGCAAAGAGAGGAGGAATGGGCTAAGAATTCTATACTTGAATGCGCGTAGTGTCAGAAATAAGACAGATGAGCTTGAAGCTCAGATGAAAATGGGGAACTACGATATTGTTGGGATAACGGAGACATGGCTGCAAGGGGATCAGGCCTGGGAATTGAGTGTACCAGGGTATACGTGCTATCGTAGAGACAGAAATACGGGAAGAGGGGGTGGGGTGGCCCTGTTGGTGAGGAATGAGATTCAGTCCTTAGCAAGGGGTGACTTAGGAACAGGGGAAGTAGAGTCTGTGTGGATTGAGCTGAGGAACAGTAAGGGTAAAAAGACCCTAATGGGTGTGGTGTACAGGCCCCCAAACAGTAGCGTGGATATTGGGTACAAGTTGATTAGGGAGTTAACATTGGCATGTGCTAAAGGTAATGCAGTCATTATGGGAGATTTCAACATACAGGTGAACTGGGAGAATCAGGTAGGTGCTGGACCCCAGGATAGGGAGTTTGTGGAGTGTCTAAGGGATGTATTTTTGGAACAGCTTGTGCTTGAGCCAACCAGTAACGAGGCTATTTTGGACTTGGTGATGTGTAATGAACAGGAATTGATAAGTGATCTTGAAGTAAAGGAGCCATTTGGAAGTAGTGATCATAACATGATAAGTTTTTATCTACAATTTGAGAGGGATAAGGGCAGATCAGAGGTGTCAGTGTTGCAATTAAATAGAGGAGACTACGGAGCCATGAGGGAAGAGCTGGCCAAAGTTAAATGGGCGGATGCCCTGGCAGGAAAGACAGTGGATCAGCAGTGGCAGATATTCTTGGCGATAATACAAAGGATGCAAAAGCAGTTCATTCCAATGAGAAGGAAGGATTCAAAGAGGGGGAAGGGGCCACAGTGGTTGACAAAGGAAGTCAGAGATTGTATAGCATTAAAGAAAAAGAAGTATGACAGGGCTAAGATGAGTGGGAATACAGATGATTGGGAAAGTTTTAAGGAACAGCAGATCTTAACTAAAAAAAAGCAATACGGAGAGAAAAAATCAGGTATGAGCTCAGTCTAGCCAGGAATATAAAGGGGGATAGCAAAAGCTTTTTTTAGCTATGTGAAGAGAAAGAAGATAGTTAAGAACAATGTTGCCCCTTTGAAGAATGATTTGGGAGAAATTGTTATGGGAAACAGGGAAATGGCAACAGAATTTAATGCGTACTTTAGATCTGTCTTCACCAGGGAGGACACAAGCAATCTCCCAGATGTATGGATGGGCCAGGGTCATAAGGTATCAGAGGAATTGAAACAGATTGACATTAGGAAAGAAACTATGATGAGTAGACTGATAGGACTGAAGGCTAATAAATCCCCGGGTCCAGATGGTCTGCATCCGAGGGTTCTAAAAGAGGTGGCTCAGGAAATTGCGGATGCATTGGTAATCATTTTCCAATGTTCCTTAGATTCAGGATCAGTTCCTGAAGATTGGAGAGTGGCTAATGTCATCCCACTTTTCAAGAAGGGAGGCAAGGAGAAAACGGAGAACTATCGCCTAACGTCAGTCGTGGGGAAGATGCTTGAGTCCATTATTAAGGACGAAATAGTGGCATATCTTGATGGCAGTAATAGGATTAGGCCGAGCCAGCATGGATTTACCAAGGGCAAATCATGCTTGACTAATCTGTTGGAGTTTTTTGAGGGTGTAACAAGGATGTTAGACGAGGGTAAGCCAGTGGATGTAGTGTACCTAGATTTTCAGAAGGCATTCGATAAGATGCCACATAGGAGATTGGTGAGTAAAATCAGAGCTCATGGCATTGGGGGCAGGGTTTCAACATGGATAGAAAACTGGTTGGCAGATAGAAAGCAAAGGGTAGCAGTGAATGGGTGTTTCTCGGACTGGCTGGAGGTGACTAGTGGGGTACCACAGGGCTCTGTATTGGGACCACAGCTCTTTACGATTTATGTCAACGATTTAGATGAGGGCATTGAAAACTATATCAGCAAGTTTGCTGACGATACTAAACTGGGTGGCAGTGTGACATGCGAAGAGGACGTTAGGAGAATACAGGGAGACTTGGATAGGCTGGGTGAGTGGGCAGATACTTGGCAGATGTCATTCAATGTGAATAAATGTGAAGTTATCCACTTTGGAAGCAGGAACAAGAGGGCAGAGTATTGTCTGAACGGTGTAGATTTAGGTAAGGGAGAAATGCAAAGAGACCTAGGAGTCCTAGTTCATCAGTCAATGAAGGTGAATGAGCAAGTGCAACAGGCAGTGAAGAGGGCAAATGGAATGTTGGCCTTTATTACAAGGGGAACTGAGTACAAGAGCAAGGATGTCCTTTTGTACAGGGCCCTGGTGAGACCACACCTGGAATATTGTGTACACTTTTGGTCTCCAGGTTTAAGGAAGGACATTCTGGCAATTGAGGAAGTGCAGCGTAGATTCACTAGGTTGATTACTGGGATGGCAGGGCTGTCTTACGCAGAGAGATTGGAGAGATTGGGCTTGTACACACTGGAATTGAGGAGATTGAGAGGGGATCTGATTGAAACGTTTAAGATAATTAAAGGATTTGATAGGATTGAGGCAGGAAATATGTCCAGATGTTGGGAGAGTCCAGTACCAGAGGGCATGGATTGAGAATAAGAGGTCAGTTATTTAAAACAGAGTTGAGGAAAAACTTCTTCTCCCAGAGATTTGTGGAGCTGTGGAATGCACTGCCTCGGAAGACGGTGGAGGCCAATTCTCTGGATGCTTTCAAGAAGGAGCTAGATAGATATCTGATGGATAGGGGAATCAAGGGATATGGGGACAAGGCAGGGACTGGGTATTGATAGTGAATGATCAGCCATGATCTCAGAATGGCGGTGCAGACTCGAGGGGCCGAATGGTCTACTTCTGCACCTATTGTCTATTGTCTATTGTCTATAACAGCAACCTGTCCAATTTTCTGAGGGCACATTCCCATTTTCGCCTGGTAGCCCTGGAAGCCTTGGATAAGCTCTTTCCCCACATACTCAGTAAGTTCCATTAGGAGTATGCGGAGGAGGTCCCACCCTCTGTTCGGTACAAGAGCTTTTACCCAGCATGTCTTATTTCCCCCCCCCCCCCGCCGTATTACAATAACAAATTCCATTTACAGTTTTCTGTGTATGCTAACTCAAAGGAGGGCATTCTTTTACCCTCCGTCGGGGTACGGAAGTACCATCCTGTGAAATAGGTACATCCACAATCCCCTTTGCTGATGTTACAGTCCTTTATCATCTTCAGCCCATCTCTCGTTGTAAGATTGTTTGAAAATTTATTGTCTTGTTTCATAAAGTACGTGGAGAGCATTTCGCTTCCATTCAGTGGGGCCGCCTCCAGGGACATTTCCTGGGCGGCATGCTGAGATATCTTTACACACACCCAACAAGAGTCCAACTCTTCACTTTGTTGTTAGGCATAAGTGTGACACAAAGACAAAATGATACTTTCGGACAAGGCCACACCAGCTCCCCCAGCATCAGTCCCCATAAAAGCATCTGGCTTCTCAGCTCCATGCTTTCTTGTCTTCCAACTCCTGGTGCCGTTTGCACCTAGTAGCGTGAATCTATTCTCCTTTTCCTTCAACCTTCACCGCAGTTCGGGCTGTTAGCAGCACTGTGCAAGGACCCTTCCACCTAGAAAGAGAGTCCGCCTTTAGCTCCTTTACATATACCCTGTCACCGGTTTGGAAAGGATGAATGTTCTCGCTTTCCACAGGGATCTGCGCCTGTCTCACTCTCTCATGCAGCTCAGCGGCCGTTTTCCACAATGCTTGGGCATTCGCTAGGGTCTGTTCATCATTCCAGATCAGAGCCAGTCCCTCAGTGGCGACAGGGGGGTCGAATCCCAGTAGTCATGGGGCGCCCCCTAAGGATTTAATGAGGGGTCAGAGCAGCGGCCCTATTTTTCCTGTTCCGCATAGAATATAACTCTTTAGGGAAAGCCTCCGGCCAGGATAGCTTATTGCCTTGGCATACTTTAGACAGGGCTACTCTCAATTCCCCATTCGCCCTTTCTACTATCCCTGAAGACTGAGACTGATAAGGGACATGTTATTTCCATTGGAAGCCCATGGCCTGCACCAGATCTTTCACGATTCGACCCATGAAGTGTGTTCCCGTATCACTGTTTATTCCCATGGGTATCCCATACCGGGGTATTATTTCCCTCCATAAAATTTTTACCACTATTCGAGCATCATCCTTTCGTGTGGGATAGGCCTCCAGCCATCGAGTGTTCACGTCAGCTATCACTAGCATGTGTTTATACCCCGACGCTGGCGGCATATGCACGAAATCAATTTGCACATTTTCAAGCGGCATTTTAGACATATTCAAATTTCGCCGTCGATTTGCCCTGATTATTTCTCTGGCAAGTTATGCACGCACGGGCAATTTTCTGTAACGTAGGTGTTATCCCGGGTGTCTACCATTGCTGATCAATTGCATGCTGCATCCCTCCTATGCCTATGGGGGCCTGTGCATTCGCCAGGCGGCACAGACAAAAAAGCTTCGAGGACCACCACCCTCTCGTCGGGGTGGAACCAAAAAAACATCTTTATCGTGACAGTGGACCTTTTCCCACGCCCGCTTTTCCTGAGGACTAGAATTCTGCCGTGCTCAGAGGTCTGTAAGGCAGGGAGAGGCGTGCTGTACGATTCGCGAAGGCCTTGTAAAATAGGCTGTTGGGTTAAAGCAAGTTTCTTTGCAGCTTGGTCCGCTCGGGCATTTCCCTGGGAAATTTCACCTGCAGCATTGGTGTGTGCCTTACATTTGATAGTTGCTAGCTGCTTAGGCAGTTGAATAGCTTCGAGAAGATTCAATACTAGTCGTGAACGTTTTATGGACTTTCCTACTGAGGTAATGAAACCCCTATTTTCCCATATTTGGCTAAAATCATGCACCACCCCAAAGGCGTAACGAGAATCCGTATATATATCTTGGCCACCTGATTCCTGGCCAATATACAAGCTCGGTTGAGTGCAAAAAGCTCGGCTGCCTGCGCCAGTTCCTGGGGTCAGTGCACAGGCTTCTACTGTCTGGTATAGATCAACTATGGTATAACCTGCTAAGAGTAAGTCATCTCTCGGCCTATATGATGACCCGTCTGTGAAGAGGATCAAATCCGGATTAGGAAGCGGGTCTGTTCGTAAATCCACTCGTGGGGAAGTGAAATGTTGTACTACTGCAAGGCAGTCATGTTCAGCCTCCTCGGTTGGCTCTGGCACAGAAGTGTCGGGGTTTACAGCAGGTGATCGGCGGTAAGTATAGTTAGGGTGTGATGCCAGGATTACCTCGTATCCTGTACGTCGAGAGGCAGTGAAATATTATGTTGCGGCCGAATTTAAAAGGAGCAGAACAGCGTGAGGGATGATCGAGAACTAGAGGTAGGGATTTCTCGACCATAATGGCCGTTGCTTCTACTGCGTGGAGACAAGCAAGCATTCCCAACACAACCGCTGGGAGAGCTGTAGAATAGTAGGCAACGAGTCTCCTTCCTCCTCCATGGTTCTGTGTAAGCACTCTGGTAGCGAACCCTCCTTTCTCACAGACATGTAACTGAAAGGGGCGCGCATAAATGGGGAGGCCCAATGCTCGGGCTGTCATCATCGCCGTCTTGAGAGCTTGAAATGCGTCGTTTCGCTCGGTGGTCCATTCCATCTGCCCGGGTGCATTCTTAGCAGCTGCGGCGCAGAGGACGGCATCATGTAGACAGTAATCGTGGATCCACTGACGGCAGTAGCCGAGCATTCCGAGGAAGGAAAGGACTTTCTTCTTCGTCTTAGGCGGTGATATTCCCAAGATGACCTGTATTCGGTCCAGCCCTATCTCTCGAACTCCAGCCTTCAAGCGGAAACCAAGGTATTGACAGGGGTGCAGTGCTAATTTTTTAGGTGCCGGAGCTGACAAAATGCTTGCCATTTCCTGTATCCACTCTCTCTATATATGTCACACCCAAATTGTGTACCTACTCATTTCATGTACTGGGCAACTTCCTTGCCTCATTCCTGTAATGAGCAGGTACACAAATTGGGTGTGACATATAAATAAATATGTATATTCGCACACACACACACACACACGCACGCACGCACGCACGCACGCACGCACGCACGCACGCACGCACACACACACACACACACACACACACACACACACACACATATATATATATGAATAAGACTTCTTATAATGTCAAGCACTAAACCAAGATGAAAGAAATATATGAATTCCGGAGCTCCACAGAAATATAGTGATAGTTGAGACATTAACAAGCCTATCACTGCATTTCAGTGTATAACTAGTACAATAAAACATATAATACTTAATTTAATAATATGACAAAGTATTGCACGGCTGCACTCACTAATTATCATAAAGTATAATTATCAAGGAAATAAAGTAAAAGATGGTAATCATGTATTTTACCAATTTAGAAGTAGTTACCTACTTACCAAATGCCACCAACGAGAAGTTTCACAATAATTTCCACAAAGGGTCAGGCGTAATATGTGTTCGGGGATCTGAAGCAACTCTTGTCCTGGTGTCACGTGCTGATCTGTGGTACCGCAGCCATGATATGACATACTGCTCAGAACTAGAGGAGGTCCGTGTCGTTTAACAAATGTAAGTGCTGATACATGATTTATCAGAATTCTTGAGCATGTTGTTGTTATTATCAAGTTCATGTGACTGAATCCTCTCTCACACTCAGTAGTACTAATAGGAATAACTTGCGAACAGCTCAGTCATGGGCACAAATCTTGGGGGTGCGGCGTCCACGATCCTCTACATATTTTCTGAAGGCATTTATTACAGAGGAGGAAGAAACCTTAAACCTCTTACAGAGAGATGTTATTGCAGTTTCTCCATAATGAGGCGGTATTTCAGCAGGCCAGTTATCTTTATCAAGGGCACACATTTCATTTAGCAGGGATTTACAGATACTTTGAGGTTTAGAAGTTTGAGAAACTTTCAAGGATATTGCCGTGAATTATACTGTGCTGCAAATTGTTTATAAGACTAGTAAGAAACTGTAGATAATTAATGGAGACAATGCTGTTGCTGCTTGTTAAGGTCATTTCTCCAAACTTCCCCTTTTCAACTGCCTCTTGAGCTTCTGGAGTTTTTGTACCAGGTTACTGTTTCAGTCCATGCAGTGATCTTATGCTCTGTTGGATCAGTTGTCTGCATAAACAATCGTACTAGTGCGTTTCTGTAAACACTCTGACAGAAACCACGTTCATGCAACGTGTTATACATTAGAGCTGAGTCCAATAGAAACTGTTCTGCAGAGAGTTTGTTGAACAGACCTTCACAGGTTTTTCTGTCACTCCCAGATCTGGTTTCACCCTTCATTGCCTTTTCAAAATGAAAACACAGTGCTTCATAATTTTGCCACACTGCTAAAACTGTTCAAAACAAGCTAGCTACCCACCTGGTGCCCAGAACACAGCCTATTTTGCAAAATTGTTGTTCTAGTTGAGAGGCACATTCAGACAGTTCCTTTTGATTTAGAGGTGATCTACTGTAAGCAAAGTGCAATTTGTCCATAAATGATTGAAATGATTTATTTCATGAACTTCTCTCACCGACTCACCTACTGCAAGTCCTAATCTGTGATTAAGACAGTGCCAAATTATCACATCAGGGTAATGTTCCTTGAGAATTGTAGCAACACCAGATTTGACACCAAGCATTACGCTCGCCCAAATGCTGCAAGGTTCTGTTTCAAGTAAGAGTCATCAAGCCCATGGTTATTGAGACAGTTCAATAGATGCTCAGCAATAGCTGCAGCTTTCTGATCAGGCAGTTCAATTAAAAACATAAAATGGGGATAATCTTCCTTATCACTTTCACATTTCAAATAAACTATTAGGGCGGTCTTAATGATCAGGCTTGTTGATTTATCAATGACAACAGAAAACACGGGACAACAAAGATTTTGCTTCCTGAGTACCTTTTGGCGTATCTGATGAATTTTGGGCTACTGATAATGAAAATCACCATGAAATTTCCCTATCACCAACCATTTTTTGATATCACTTATGTTTATTATTTCATTTCATAATTCAATTCAAATAAATGTTGTCTACAATGTAAGCTGGAAGGTGTCCTATCCTGTCCAGGCATGCTTGGGCATGATTAAGCGGCGCGGCTGCTGCATGGCAGGACAGGTTTTAGCGATAATTATTGGGATCAGGACTGTGAGGATGGTATTTACTATCATCAGAAACAAAAATTTTTATGAAGGATTTTTATATCGGAGACGGATGCTTTCCAGAATAACTGATGCCAAGATTAAGGAAAGCATTTTTGTTGGTCCACAAATCAACCAGGTCATCAATGACAGGCAATTTGAAGAATTTCTAGTGGGACCGGAGAAAATCACATGGAAGGCATTCAAGGAAGTTGTTGAAATTTTTCTCGGCATCTACAGAGCACCAAACTACAGGCAGCTGGTTGAAAGCATGCTTCAAGCATATAAAACCATAAAATGCAACATGTCACTAAAGATTCAATTTCTGCATTCCCATTTAGACTTCTTCCCTGCAAATCTTGGTGCTGTCAGTGACGAGCATGGTGAAAGGTTTCACCAGGACATTGTGGTCATGGAGCAAATAAACCAGGGCAACTGGAATCCATCAATGCTGGCGAATTATTGTTGGACACTTAAGCGACACTGAGTACAAATGAAAATCATTAACAAAATATTTTTAACTTAGTTGAACTATTGCAAAGCGTCAGCACCATTATGCAATTAAACACATTATATTCAATAAAAGTTAATTTGTTGTTTCTCCAAATCCTCTGAAATCCTCTGATACAAATACTCTGAAATTATATTTGTGTTTATCTTCAAGCAGTCTATCATAAACAAAAATACTATTTTTTATATTATATTAATTTTCATATTAATAGCTATGTGAATAATTATCTATGTAGTACTAATGCGGGAATGCACTCCAATTTCAATATCAATACCATTTTTTTTGAGGTTCCAACAATCCAAAGTGATCAGAGTGTGATCTGTCATTCTGATCTAAATAATATGCAGAACGAAAAATTGAACAAGTAGTCTTTAGATGCAAAGCATTTATGGTGTTCCATGATTTTCCAACAGCATCTTCACTAGCTCTGTTTTCAACACTTAGAACAGCACTGTGAGCTTTTGATAATCTGTGATCAAAAATTTTTTATCTGAGAGACTTCAAGCCTGTACCTCGATCGGCTCGATAATAGGATACTTGGTACATCTGCCTTGTCGATTCTCCCGTGATTTTTAAGTCCTTTACACAGCTAGCCAACCATCCCTTACTAGCCTTAAACTCCTTCCTCTCGCTCTCCGGAACCCCTCACAGTAGCGCTCATAGAATTTAAGTGCTTTTTCACGCATACTTTTGTCATCAACAGGGATATGCTTCTGTGACATGTCCTCTAGCCACACACTTAATGCTTTTTCAGTCTTTGCAAGCACTTTAGCACGAACCAGAGAGACCATTTTTGCCGTTATAGGGGTAACATTTCCACGAATTTCGGCTTCTCTCTGCTTTATTGTGTGAATGCTCGAATTGTTCTTATCGACATTACGGCCCACTTCGGTAAGCAAAGCTGCTACGCAGGTTGACTCTGGTTAAGAAAGCATACGGTGCATTGGCCTTCATCAATAGTGGGATTGAGTTTAAGTGCAGAGAGGTAATATTGCAGCTCTATATGACCCTGGTCAGACCCGACTTGCAGAACTGTGCTCGTTTCTGGTCACCTCAGTACGGGAACGACGTGGAAAACATGGTAAGGCTGCAGAGAAGATTTACAAAGAAGTTTCCTGGATTGGGGAGCATGCCTTACGAGAACAGGTTGAGTGAACTCGGCCTTTTCTCCTTGGGGCGACAGAGGATGAGAGGTGATCTGATGGAGGTGTACAAGACAATAAGAAGCATTGATCTTGTGGCTTTTCCGCAGGGCTGAAATGGCTAGCACAAGAGGATATAGTTTTAAGGTGCTTGGACGCAGGCACAGAGGGGATATACAGAGGGGTAAGTTATTACGCATAGAGTGGTGAGTGCGTGGAATAGGCTGCCAGCGACCATGGTGCAGGCGGAAACGATAGGGGTCTTCTAAAAGACTCCTGGGTGGCTACATGGAGCTTAGCAAAATAGAGGGCTTTCGATAAAGCCAAGGTAGGACACGTTTGGCACAGCTTTGTGGGCCGAAGGGCCTGTATTGTGCTGCATGTTTTCTGTGTTTCTATGAAACTCGGAGAGCCAGAAGGGACCACGAGAAGGCCTTGGCGGGCGGGATTAAGGAAAACCCCAAGGTATTCTACAAGCATGTGAAGGCCAAGAGGATAAGACGTGAAAGAATAGGACCTATCAAGTGTGACAGTGGGAAAATGTGTATGGAACTGGAGAAGATAGCAGAGGTACTTAATGAATACTTTACTTCCGTATTCACGACGTAAAAGGATCTGGGTGATTGCAGAGACGACTTTCAACACACTGAAAAGCTTCAGCATATAGATATCAAGAAAGAGTATGTGCTGGAGCCGGGACCGGACGAGATGTACCACAGGCTACTGTGGGAGGTGAGAGAGGAGATTGCTGAGCCTCTGGAGATGATCTTTGCATCATCAGTGGGGACGGAAGAGGATCTGGAGGATAGGAGGGTTGCGGATGTTGTTCCCTTATTCAAGAAAGAGAGTAAAGATAGCCCAGGAAATTATAAACCAGCGAATCTTACTTCAGTGGCTAGCATGCTGATGGAGTAGATCCTGAGAGGCAGGATTTATGAATATTTGGAGAGGCATAATAAGATTAGGAATAGTCAGCATGGCCTTGTTAAAGTCTGGTCATGCCTTACGAGCCCAATTGAATGTTTTTGAGGATGTGACTAAACACATTGATGAAGGTAGAGCAATAGATGTAGTGTACATGGATTTCAGCAAGGTATTTGATAAGGTACCCTATGAAAGGCTTATTGGGAAAGTAAGAGGCATTGGGTACAAGGGGCATTGCTTTGTGGATCCAGAACTGGCTTGCCCACAAAAGGCAAAGAGTGCTTATAGACGGATCATATTCTGCATGGAGGTCGGTGACTAGTGGAGTGCCTCAGGGATCTTTTTTGGGACCCCCCACTCTTCCACTCTTCACGATTTTTATAAATGACCTAGATGAGGAAGTGGAGGGATGGGTTAATAAATTTGCTGATGGCACAAATGTTGGAGGTGTTGTGGATAGTGTGGAGGTCTGTCAGAGGTTACAGCGGGACATTGATAGAAACATAGGACCATAGAACATTACAGCACAGAAACAGGCCTTTTTGCCCTTCTTGGCTGTGCCGACCATTTTTCTGCCTAGTCCCACTGACCTACACCCGGCCCATATCCCTCCATACAACTCTCATCCATGTACCTGTACAAGTTTTCCTTAAATGTTAAAACTGAGCCCGCATTTTCCACTTCATATGGCAGCTCATTCCACATTCCCACCACTCTCTGTGTGAAGAAGCTTCCCCCCCCCCATGTTCCCTTCAAACTTTCACCCCTTCACCTTAACCCATATCCTCTGTTTTTTTTTTCTCCTCTAGCCTCAGCGGAAAAAGTCTGCTTGCCTTCATACTATCTATACCCATCATAATTTTCTATACCTCTGTCAAGTCTCCTCTCAGTCTTATACGCTCCAGGGAATAAAGTCCTAACCTATTCAACCTTTCTCTGTAACTCAGTTTCTCAAGACCCAGCAACAGCCTTGTAAACCTCTGCACCACCTTCTTTTGCACTAGGATGCAAAACTGGGCTAAGAAGTGGCAGATGGAGTCCAACCCAGATAAGTGTGAAGTAGTTCATTTTGTTCGGTCAAATATAATGGCAGAATATAGTATTAATGGTGTTACGAATGTGCCACCACTCTGAGGGGTCGAAAGGTACAAAGTCGCCCACTCCTTTGTGAGAATCGCAAGATCGCTATTAATTCAGGTCTGGGACGCAGGAAATGAGAGAGAGAGACGTCCAGAATACACAGGGTTTGGAATGTGTCCTGGCCTCAGCAAGACAAAACCATGGATAACGGCTATTGCCTCTTGGAGACGGAATTGTGTATTGAGTACTGTACTATTCATTAAAGCCCTCAGAGGATGACCAGAGTGGGCTGGTTGAGGGATTGCATCATCCCAACCTGACTGACATCTGAGACCCCGTGAGTAAGGATAAAAGAGGGTCTGGGGAACAGCCCCTTTAGACGCACCAGGAGAAACGCTAGAAATCCCGTGACAGCGTTTAATAGTGACAGCCGGTGGGGGGCTCGCGTGTGTCCTTTCCTTTTGCCTGGGAATTGGGGCCTTACCACGGAAGAACGGCTTAGCTAAAGGAGAGGCCACAAGTAACCGGCCACACCAGCGGAACTCTCGAAGGATCGAAATCATAAAAAAGGAAAAGCTGGCAAGTTTCTAAAAATCTCTCTCTTGACTCCAACCAAAGGCTGCAGCCTGAATGAACTGAGTGACTTTTATATTTCCATCGGACAATACATTAACCCCTAGACAACGATAGAGCTATTTCTTATTGATTATTATTATACCCGCACTTTTAGATTTAGTATTGACGACTTATATTATCTGTATGTTTGCATTGATATTATTTTTGTGTATTTTTACTAATAAATACTGTTAAAAATAGTACCATCAGACTTCAACGGACCTCTCTATCTTTGCTGGTAAGTGACCCAGTTACGGGGTTCGTAACAATGGTAAGACTCTTACCATTCTGCAGTGTGGAGGATCAGAGGGATCTTGGAGTTTGAGTCCATAGGACACTCAAAGCTGCTGCGAAAGTTGACTCTGTGGTTAAGAAAGCATAAGGTGCATTGGCCTTCATCAATCGTGGGATTGGATTTAGGAACCCAGAAGTAATGATGCAGCTATATAGGACCCTGGTCAGACCCCACTTGTAGTGCTGTGCTCAGTTCTGTTCGCTTCACTACAGGAAGGATGTGGAAACCGTAGAAAGAGTTCAGTGGAGATTCACAAGGATGTTGCCTGGATTGGGGAGAATGCCTTATAAGAATAGGTTAAAGTGATCACCGCCTCTTTTCCTTGTAGCGACGGAGGATGAGAGGTGACCTGATAGAGGAGTACAGGACAATAAAAAGCATTGATCTTGTGGATCGTCAGAGGCTTTCCCGCAGGTCTGAAATGGCTGGCACGAGAGGATATAGTTTTAAGGTGCTTGAAGTAGGTACAGAGGAGATGTCGGGAGTAAGTTTTTTTTATGCAGAGAGTGGTGAGTGCATGGAATAGGCTGCCGGCGACGGTGGTGGAGGCGGGTACGATTGGGTCTTTTAAGGGGCTCCTTGGACAGGTACATGAAGCTTAGAAGAATAGAGGGATATATGTAGGTCTAGTAATTTCTAGGGTAGGGACATGATCGGCACAGTCTTGTGGGCCGAAGGGCCTGTATTGAGCTGTAGTTTTTCTATGTTTCTGTGTTTCCATCTGTGTTCTAAATGGAAGCCTCTCTATTCTGAGTCCTAGACGCTTCCGCTATAGGGAGCATCCTCTGTTTTCCAGGGTAAACCTGGATAATTAGTAAGGCACTTAGTACAATAGTAAGGCATTTAGTAAGGCAATTAGTACAGTCCACCATCACTGGAGAATTTGCATGTGTCCAGGACAAAGAAACTGGCATGAAAAACCATTGCAGACACTACGCACATTTTCATGCTACCTTTTTTTTAAAAAAAACACGTTATGGAGAACGTTATCGGGCTATCAGAAGAAACAGTTCACGCCATCTTAACAATATTAAAAAATTCCTCCCCCAAGCATTTAAATGATTCTGCAGATGTTGAAAATTCGGAGCATCTGTGGAAAGGAATAAACAGTCGACGTTTCGAGCCGAGAGCTTTCCATAGATCCTGCCAGACCTGGTGATTTCCTCCAGCAGTTTGTTTGTGTAACTTCCCTGGGCTATTAATCTGATCAACCATTTGTCGTAAACCCCACACCTCTATCAATCATTCAGTGTGTGCACTGCACTAAGTACGTTAAACCTCGTTTTTTAATGTTGCCGACATTGTACATAGATGCTGCTATTTATGTATTTGTGCACACTTTATTCCACACAATGAATATAATTTCTAAATTTAATTTTATACAATTATTCCTTATAATTCTTGAATGCCCTGTTTCATGTCACGCCAACACAGCAGAGCAAATTCCTAATGCATTGAACTGTATACGGTGAATAACGTTGATTATTGATCCTTGAAGGCGGAGTACACAGAGATCGGCATCACTAAGCAAGGGCGGATAAGCCGTTTGAGCTGATTTGACTGTAAGTCTATGTCTGGTAGTTCAAGCTGGTCCTGTTATTCGCTACTAATTCATTCGATGCACAGAGAATAGCCGAGTAATGAGATCCACTGTGAACACGCCACTGAGTTGCCTCTTTATTAAATGCTGTATGACAAAATTCAATCACAATACGGACATCGTCTCCTGGTGAATCTCTCCCCACTCTACAAACAACAAAATTTCAAACAGCACAGTGAGAAAATATTCTACAAAGGATTATGCGTCGCCAACGATGGGCGATCAAAACATTCATCTCCGAATTTATTAAACATATTCTTAGTTCCCAGAAACTGACATTTACGGCAGAATTACATTGCAGAAGGCGGCTGCACAGCCCCAGTGCGGGTTTCACTGCGTTCGTGAGCTGCCACCCGGCGGGGCCTCACTGCGCACAGGCGGGTGAAGAGATGGTGTTGCGCAGCGGCGAGCTCAGCGAGCTGTGGCTCACGCTGCAGGAATAGCTCGAGCCCTTGTTCCAGGCAGCGGTGGGTACCCGCAGGTAACTGCTCAGTCTGTAGGTCTGGTCGGTGTCCAGGGACACGGCACCTGTCGTCACCCCGCTCTCCGTCTCCACGCCAACCACGCTCCAGCGCAGCGCGACCAATCCAGGCTTAAAGCCGCTCTCGAGGCAGGAAAGAGTGGCAGAACCCGAACCGGTCTGCTCCGAGGAGGGAGGGAGCAGGAGGACCGAGGGCTTTCTGCTCTCGCTACCTGTGTGTGAGAAAGGTGGTGGGAGGAGGAGGAAAATATCATCATTAATGTTTGCATTTCCTAAACAGCTCCACCCACTGACCGAACTCCCCTCAAAATAGGGTCACAATGCACTAAGGATACAGACAATCAGAGAAAAGTTGGGTAGAGAATTCGACCCATCGACTGACGCTGTCATGGAATTATCGCCCACCCCTCAGGTCTGGGACTGCGCCCTCGCGAGGTTACAGTTAGATATGTGTGTTACTCAGATTTTTTTCTCGGTACCCGTCGCTCTCGCAGACGAAACACCAGGTCTGAGCAAAACTGTACACACCGCTCGCAATCCATTTATTTACACGCTGTTGACGCCGTCCTGCTGTTGTTCTCTTTGCTGGGGGAGGTACCTGAGCCGGGGGAGGGGGCGGGTGTGGGTAGCACGGGGATGACACCTACAAATCCCCAAATCTAAATTCCAACTATTATGTGGTTATGGATATTTCAGCTTAAGCTGTTGATAGTCGGCAGCACCCCGAGATTGGAGTGGCAATGTAGATATCGATATCTCGCTGTGTAATAAGGGAACACGAAGTGGCGACGATACAGAAAGAGTCAGAGAGATGAGCGTTTTTCCTGTCTGACAGCTTCAGTGTCTGTTATTATCCTTCATTGTATTTGAGAATACTGACGCGTTTCTCTGTCACAAACTGCGACAGTGTTGACTTATAGCGGATCATGCCAGTTAGCAGTGGGTTGCACGATTAATCTCTATTTTGGGTTGGGAGCGGGGCATAAATTGGCGGGTTGAAGAATATGAGAAAGGAATTAACTTGTTAAAAGACGGAACTTTCGAGTGATGACCTGCTGCTTCCTCTTGTGGGATGATTCAAATGTCGAAGTAATTCACACATTGAATAATAGCGTTGTCCCGAGCATTTGAATAACCTGTCATGCCGAGCTGAGTGTGCGGATTCTGCCTTGAAGAGACAGGTCTATACTTCCGACAGTGTAGAGCCAGCTAGCTGCATGATTGAAATGGGGATTTCTTCAGAAGCGTAATTTGATATAAATCGAGACGATTACTTACTCTTTATCTCCAGGATCGTCCCCGGCCCGTAGACCCAACCTATGTTACTCTCCCACACTCTGCAGTAATAAACGGCCGAGTCGCCGGTCTCCATGTTGCCGATGGTCAGGATGTGACTGTTGGAGGAGGTGTCTCTGGACGGTTGGAAACGTTCAGTGATGCCGGGTCCTCTGTAAATGGTATTGCTTGAGTCATGATATATTACTCCCTCCGGTCTCCTCTCGGGACGATGTCGGTCCCACGCAGCACTGTAACTTCCAACGTTTCCATTCTGTATTCGGCACTCTAAGCGGGCAGTCTGTCCCGCGGAGAAAGGACCGGACATTGGGGTTTGATTGACCCCAGGATACCTGCAATAAGACAGAATAGAACTACCAAGTGACTTGCAGCCATCAGAAGTGTTATCGATCGCTGAAAACTCGCGGAAAACCGGCTTTCAAAGTTTCAACGAAAATTTCTTTGGCGATAATTCGTGCGTTAACAAACCCGCCTCTCACCTGGTAAATGGACCATTAGAGCCCACAGGAGATGCAGAACTGGCGACATTCCTTCAGTCAGTGAGCGTCCTAACATCCAACTGAACCGTGTGCTGTTGTGCAAACTCCAGGAGTGGCTCCGGTTCTAGTGTCTGCAAACTGGACACTCCGGGCTCGTTATTAACCGGGGATGTTAATGAATGAGAGGGGCAGAGACAGGATGGGGGGGGGGGGGGAGACTGACCACCTGTTCTCTGGAATCCACTGCTTGCGAATCTCATAATCGTTAAAATATTAACCCCCTACTTTCAAAATATTTTTATTTAACTATGTTATATCAAAGATCCAAAGCAATCCGGTCTGATCAATATCTAGGAAATGGGAATGGCTTGGGACATGATTTTAGACGTTCGATTGACGGCTGCATTGAGCAACATGTAGCAGCTAATGTCTGCCTCAGCGAACGACCAAGCTTAGTCATTGCATAAAATCCTTGTAACCGTCTTCAAAGCAGACTTGCGAATGTATTGGCACAGTTCCTGTGTTTGGAAAACCATGCATAAACATGCTGTTAGTTTCCTTTTCTGTCGGGATTTAAATAAAGATCGCTAAAATTCATAATTCCCAATCGACTCATGATAAAGATTATGTTCGAAGTAAATTTATTATCATATACTATCTCGAGATTCATTTTCTTGCGGGCATTCACAGTAGAACAATGACATACAATAGAAAATCTACGCAGAAAGACTGACAAGCTTTCAGTGTGCACAAGGAAACAGACTGCGAAAACAGAAAAGCAAATAATAATATTCATTATGAATAAATACATATATATAAAATAATGTGAACTTGATTGCATATTCTTTGAAAGTGAGGACAACAAAAATGCAATTGAATCTACACACAAAGAGTGCCAAGTTATCAACGCTCAACAGACAAACTGAGGAAATAGTAATAAATATAATAATTATTATTAAAAGAGGAAATTGAAAGACGTTGGAACATGAAAAAGGTGTACATTGTCGATGGTAATATCTACAAATGGTGTAATCCCAAGGGCACTACACAATAACATTAAACAATTAGAGCAACACAGCAATATCTACATAAATCTTCAGAAAGCCACGATACTAGACAGCACAGAATAGTCCGGAAATTCCAAGTAATTAACAAACGAGCATGTTTGGCTATGCCTGTACCTCAGGTTTTATTACCAAGAGATAGGTAGATAGACAAGTTGATAGACTGATGGATAAGTCATATTGAGGACAGGAGTTGCAGAGTCCTTGAAAGTGAGCCCATAGGTTGCAGAATCAGTTCAGTTTTGATTATGAGTGAAGTTATCCATGCTGGTTCAAGAGTCTGATGGTTGAAGACCACTCTTGTGGTCCATGTTGCCATGTCGTGTGTCAATAGCAGCCGAAGTGCGGGCCTGGGTGAAATTTGAATCCACCCCAGATTTTAGGGTCAATGATCAGACAAAGAGCATGTCAGCGGTACAATCAACACACCACCAGCCCCAGATATCACAGCAGGCATCCATCTGGAAAGCATTCTCGTCGATCCTCCCTCATCAATGACAATAAATATTCTTATTAAAATTTTTGGGCAATTGCTTTCTGAAACGCCAAAATGGAAAATCCGACCGCGCCATGTAAAGACCGAAACCATTGCTCAATCCTCCAATGTCAAGGACTATTGGCCACAAACTATACTGGAACAAAATAAATGACAATATATCACAGACGATTCAAAGTAGCAGGTTCTAAGCACATTTATTATAAACTAGGTATGCGACCATATACTACTTTTAGATTCATTTCCTGTAGGTAAATATAGAATAGAACAAAAGCAATAGAATAAAATCAATGAAAAAATATACACAAACCAACAATCAGGAAAAGAAAGAAAATATGGAAATTCAAAGCATAAATTAATTAATAATACTGAGGGCATGAGTGATAGAGCCTTGAATGTGTTGTGTAAGGACGGGTATCTAATGGCAAAAAAATGCATAACCTGACGTAAGTAAAACGCTCCTAGGATCTGCTGCGGGATGGCATACTCGTTTTTAACATGGAAGTCCGCAGCTCTAACAAGTCCTGTATTGGCCCACGATCATCACCCAAAGAACCGTTGGGGCTTTGGACCTGCAGTGTGAGCCATTACAAAACGATTAAGGACAGTTGCTGAGACTTTCGGTCACTGGACCATCGCGCCTCCGCTGTCATTGAATAACACTGCAGGTAATAAATTCCCTGGGTTCTGCCTTCCTGCACTGAATCCACATGTATCAATTCCTCTTGTATCTAAATATACCTCAAATCCATTCTTGATACTTAGCGTCTTGATTATCCAGTTTACAGAAAGAATACAAACTTCTTTCTGATTTCGGTCCGGAATGGCATAAGTTTTATTTTGATACATTGACATCGACCGTATTAACCATTGATATATTCGCTGCATCAGTGATTTCACATATCTTATCCGGAAGATCCGACCCTCGCACGGTATTCCAATTCTCATCATACCAGCTCCCTTTATTATTGCAGCAAGACATCCGCCATGGACAGTCGCAAGCCCATCTGCGAAAGGAGGAAGGTCTAGCAAACCCATCCCGTAAAAACCCAAAGCTACAGAAACGTCAACAGAAGCTGCAAAATCCTCATTCCTGGGAGAGAGAGGGTTTTGGCCTAGAAGACTTATGGTGTGGTGAAAGTGAAAGAAACCGCATCAACGTTCGGCTCAGGACCCAGGACTCTGGCGTGCTACTGTGGGCAGCCTTTGCCCTAGCAGGAGAGATGGGCTGAAGAAGAAGCGGACATCATTGTTTAATGCTCAAATATACATGAGCACACGCTAATGTAAACTTCTCTCTATCGCTTGCTTTATTGTACCTACGGATTAACGTTCAGAGATCCTTATACAAGCACAGGCGTTCTTAAATTTGTCACAATCTGGTGGTTATTGGGGTATGTTGGGTCTTGAGGGCAAGGGGAGCTCCCACTACCTATGAAATGGTCTTAATGGCGTACGTGTCAAATAGCCCCTGACCACCAAGTTTAGATTCAAGTGGGTTTTAACTGCTAAGTGCGCCATAGCCGTTTCAACTAACAAGGTATTACAATCATCCATTAATCCAATCCCTCACTATTGATCATGAAAAAAGTAGAGGCGTCTTACTGGCACCTTAAACCCAGTAGCTTCGGCGAGAAGGAAACCTTTGAACTCAACCTTCAACTGCCTTGCGGCAATACCCACTCATGGGGTAGACTTCGGGAGTAAACCCTGAGGAAATATCTGAAACTGGAGTCCCTCAGTCAGTCCTATGTTGAGCTCAACGCTGACTGGCAAATCCCGCGACGCCACTGATGCCAAACTGTATAGGGTGCGTAGAGAAGGGGAGCCTGCTGCATGGGCAATAACTTGCTCTCCGTATCATACTGCCCTGGCTTGTGTATACAACTTAGATAACTAAGATGAGACATCTATGGTCGACCCCGACCAGGAGAAAGCCTAAATAGAAATAGACTCAAGGTTTTTCCAGACCCAATCCCTCACTATTAATTAGTATTACACAATGCTACTGTATCTTCAAAAATAGATGATCTAATGTTTAACCGCATGTTGTACCTCCGTGGGCTCACCTAATCCATCTGTATCAACTCTAACCTGTCCGAAACACCCCAAAAATCAAATAAGTTTGCGTCACCACACCTCGGGACTTCACACGTAGCTCCCTCATTAAAACATGTGGTATAAATTGTGAACAGCAAGAAGTATTAAAGTGATAATTAACACATTAGAAAATAAATAATACAGAGAACATGGTGAATGGTGGCTGTCTTTTCGTGATACACACCAGTTCTTATCAAAGTTAACGTCAAAGTACATTTATTATGGAAGAGCATGTATGTCACTTTAATGTTACCTTGAGATATCCATTTCAGATTTGAAGTCAGTGAAGTTATCCACGTTGATTCAGGTACCTGATGGTTGCAGGGTAATAGCTGTTCCTGAACCTGATGCTGTGAGATCTAAGGCTCCTATACCTCCTGCCTGGTGGCAGCAGCGATAAAAGAGCATGGCCTGAATGGCAGCTTATTGAGGATGAATGGGGTTAAGGGAGACCGAGAAGGCAGAAGAATAGGGTTGAAATGGAAATCAACAATAAATAAATGATTATATGGCACAGAAGTTCGGGTGGGGCAAATGGTCAAATTCCAGTCCTGTATCCTATTGTCTGATATAATTGGAGCAAGACCTCAACATGTTGTTTTCCTCTTTAGCATATGATAAATTCTAATACAATCTTCTGCTTATGCAAGACATTCACTAGTTCCCACCTATTTTACTGTGTTTTTTGTGACTCAACCTGAATCGTCACACATGTTGTTACTTTCATAAAGCGCACCAGTTCAGGCCTATTGTATCGCTGCGTCTCAAGTACCTTGTTAGCCCGTTAGCATTGCATTAGCGCTTTACCGGTGAATATGCCGGATTGCCGCCTACTGAGATCAACTCTCTTTTTTCCTCTCTACCTTCACCCCTTTCCCCTCTCTTTCTCAGGCCTCCTCTCTGTTTTTCTTAATTTTTCTACCTCTCGCTTTCTTCCTCTCCCTCGCCCCCCTTTCTCTCTATCTCTCTCAGCCACCGCTAAAATAATTTTGCTTAATCTGCTATCATCCGTTATTGTTTCTGTGCGCAATTTGTATTTAAATACAAACGCATTTGTGCAATTCGGTACTTGCCTCTTCTCCGTCCTTCAATAACATTGCGAACAAATGTTTGTTCTGACCATTTCTGTTCTGAAAGGGTGGATATTTACTTCGAATATGTGACATTTGATTGAGACGCCGGTTAGATATATATTCGCTAAATCAGCCAGAGGTTAATGAATATGAGGATGTTGTAGGCATATAGGGACATGGAGGCCGAATCCCTGGCTGCAGTGAAGGCAGAGATTGATAAGTCATTCATTGTTCAAGGTTACAGGGAGAGGGCAGGAGAATGTGATTGAGGAAATTAACGATGGAATGACGGAGGACACTTGATGGGGCGATTGCGCTAATCTATTCTTGCATCTTATCGTCTGATATAACAATAAGAAGACCACAAAACTCCTTCATATTTATTGAAGTCCAACAAATCCATCTGCTCATGCACCATATCTTCTGGTTCACACACTTAACTGTGTGTATTCTATGTTAGGAACCAAGCAGATTTATGAGATGTAATTTGACTCTGAGAATTCTAGAGCAGCGTCTGTTGCTTTGTAATTCACTCTCCGAGATGCCATGTCAGCACTCCAGTAGTGATAAGCATATTGATTTCTGCCGTAGTGCTGAGGTAAAATCTCATTCTCTCTCTCTCTCTCTCTCTCTCTCTCAATATCTCCCTTTTTCTGTCACTCACTTTCCACTCCCTCTTCTAAACTGTGAGCTTAACTGTGTAAACATTTTCAATTTGCAGGACCGAGACGGATCTATTGCAACATCGCTTACAGAACTTTGTGCAGAATGTCGTCAGCTGATGGTCATTTATTGTTTTTCAGTGCCAGATATTTCTATAAAAAACAGCATTTCTACTTTTTCCCAAGTACTGCTCTGCCGTTGAACGTTTCTGGGACGGTTTCCTGTCTACTGTTTCCGGGAAAGCAAACTCAGATCATTTGTTTATATCTCCGCCATTTCACTGTTTCAGTGTTTCCGGTCTCAGGACGTGCTTTCAAGCGATATCGTTTCCCCCACCCCTCCCCATTTTCCTCTTCTACTTAACATACCTACGTAAACTTCTTCTGTTTCTTCTGATGCTTCCTGCTCCTTTCAACTGGCATTTTTCTCTCCTTCATCAGTTTATTGAATCTTTTTGCTGGATTCCAGTTTCTACTTCTTCCGTCAATGTTAAAACACTTTTCCTTATTTATGCTCCAAATTTTGACTGCCCTGAATTTTTTAAACGTTTATTTACTTCCCTTCCTAATCTAAATGAATATATGTTGATAATGGGTGGAGATTTTAATTGTTGTTTGAATCCTTCGATGGATAGATCTAAACCTATTCGAACTCTTCCGAATAGATCAGCTTTACTTATTAATTCTTTTATGGTCGATTCGGGAATTACTGAAATATGGCGGTTTCTGAACCCTAAAGATAAAGAATTTTCATTTTTTTCACATGTATATCATAGTTATTCTAGAATTGATTATTTCCTTATTGATCATCGTTTATTAACAGATGTTACTGATTGTAAATACGATTCTATTGCCATTTCGGATCATGCACCTTTGAAGCTATCTATCAAGATCTCGGACCCTTCCATTAATATTAGATCTTGGAGACTCAACGCTACTTTGCTTCAAGATCCAGAATTTATTACTTTCATAAAACAACGAATTGACTTATTTTTTCAACAAACTATACCGAAGAGATTGACGGAGGAATACTTTGGGACTCCTTCAAGGCTTTTATCCGTGGACAAATTATCTCATATTCCGTTGGTAAAAGAAAACAAAGATATTTAGATATAGCTTTATTGGTAGATAAAATTAAAGAAATTGATAAGATTTACTCCGTTACTCCTACCAAAGAACTTTATAAGAAGAGAGTTGAGCTTCAAATGGAACATAGCTTATTATTATCTTCTTCAATTGAGAATCAATTAATCAAGACCAGGGCTCAATTTTATATTCATAGTGATCGAACTGGTAAATTGTTAGCTAAACAATTAAAAGCTATTTCGACTAAGCGACAAATTATTAAAATTCGTAAACAAGACGGTAATTTAACTACTGATCATAAAGAAATCCATAACACTTTTCAAGATTTTTATAAATCTTTATATCAATCAGAATTTGATGGTGACCTGTCCATGATGGATAATTTTTTTAACAATTTGAATATTCCGAAACTGATAGATGAAGATCGTAGCTTGCTTGATGCTCCTATCTCTATGGCCGAAATAAGAGAGGCTATCTCATCAATGAATTCAGGGAAAGCTCCTGGCCCTGATGGTTATATTGTAGAATTTTTTAAAACTTTCTCTTCTTTGCTTTCTCCTTGGTTATGTGAAATCTTTAATGATGCGTTTGTTAAGAAGAGATTACCTCAATCTTTCTATGAAGCTACTATTTCTCTAATTCTTAAAAAAGATAAAGATCCTACTTTATGTGCATCTTATCGCCCTATATCATTATTAAATGTAGATTCTAAGATTCTTACAAAAATTTTAGCCATTCGATTAGAAAAGATACTATCACAGATTATTTCAGAAGATCAAACTGGTTTTATTAGGAATCGGTATTCCTTTTTTAATATTAGAAAATTGATTAATATAATTTATACTTCATCACCCACAATCCCAGAATGTGTTATCTCATTAGATGCTGAAAAAGCTTTTGATAGAGTTGAATGGACATACTTATTTAATGCATTGAGAAACTTTAATTTTAGTCCTAATTTTATATCATGGATTAAATTAATATATTATAAACCTGTTGCTTCTGTTCTTACAAATAATTATAGATCCTCTTTTTTTCAATTATCTCGTGGTACGAGACAAGGTTGTCCTTTAAGTCCTTTATTATTTAATATTGCATTAGAACCTTTAGCCATTGCTATTCGTGAATCTCCTAATATTTTTGGTATCACCCGTAATGAGAAGTTATACAAATTATCACTTTATGCTGATGATTTGCTGTTATATATTTCTATATATATATATATTTTATCCTTGTTGGCTCAATTTGGTAGTTTTTCTGGTTATAAATTAAACTTAGATAAGAGTGAATTATTCCCTTTAAACGCGCAAACCTTATTGAATGACAGGATACCATTTAAAGTTGTTACTGATAACTTTATCTATTTAGGTATAAAAATCACCAGGAAATATAAAGATTTATTTAGACTGAATTTTTTTTTACCTATGCTTCATCAAATTCAACAATTTACTACAAGATGGTCTCCCTTATTCCTATCATTAGTTGGTCGGATTAATGCTATTAAAATGATGATTTTACCGAAATTTTTATATTTATTTCAAGCCTTACCAATTTTTATTCCTAAATCTTTTTTTGACAACATTGATTCAAAAATTTCCTCATTTGTGTGGCAAAATAAAAACCCCAGGTTAACTGAAAGGCAATTACAAAAATCTAAAAAAATGGTGGTTTAGCTTTACCTAACTTTAGATTTTACTATTGGGCGAATAATATTCGTAACCTAACGTATTGGAAACTAGATTTGGACTCACCATTGTATCCACAGTGGGTAAATTTGGAATGTAGTGAGGTAAAGGGATATTCTATATTCTCCGTTCTTGGTTCTTTTCTTCCTGCTGATTTAGTTAAATTCAATAAACAGATATCTAATCCTGTTATTAAACATACACTACGAATTTGGTTTCAATTTCGTAAGTTTTTTACTCTGAAAAACTTTGTTCTTGATAGCCCTATTTTACTTAATTTTTTTTCAAACCTTCATTGACAGATCAAGCTTTTAGCATATGGAAAAGGAAAGGTATAAAATGTTTTCGTGATCTTTTTTTTTGAAGGTACTTTAATGTCTTTTGACCAACTCTCCAACAAATTTAAATTACCTAAATCTAATTTTTTTAGATACTTACAAATTAGAAATTTCTTACATAAAGTTCTACCATCTTTTCCCAATTCAACTCCATTGGATTTCTCAGATTTGATTTTCACCTTTAATCCTTGTCAGAAGGGATTAGTAGCTTTTATTTATAACATGATTATGAAGATACAACCAGAAATATCAGATAGAATTAAACAAGAATGGGAAAAAGAACTTCGATACAATATATCAACAGATAAATGGGAAAAATTTTTACAAATGGTTAATTCCTCTTCTATATGTGCTAAACATGCTTTAATACAATTTAAAATTGTACATAGAGCTTATATGTCTAAAGATAAGCTTGCTCGATTCTATTCTCATATTAACCCTCAATGTGACAGATGTCATTTAGAAGTGGCTTCATTGACCCACATGTTTTGGTCATGTCCCACTTTACATAACTATTGGAAGGACATATTTGGTGCCATTTCCTCAATTTGGAATATCGATTTACAACCTCATTTTATTACTGCAATTTTTGGTATACCAAATGAGGATGGTAATCAGTATTCCCCTCCAATTAGACGAATGATTGCTTTTGTAACATTAATGGCCAGAAGGTCTATATTACAAAACTGGAAAGAAGTAAATCCTCCTACCACGTCTCAGTGGTTTTCTCAAACTATTTCTTATCTGAGTTTGGAAAAAATTAGAAGCACTATTTTTGACTCATCAATTAAATTTGAAGAAACCTGGGGACCGTTCATTCGACATTTTCATATGAATTAATTTGGCCTTTTTCAGACCTTCTCTCCTCTTATTCTTGTTCAGGTATGGAGTTCCGGAGTTTTTTTTTGACACTATCATATACTTATAAACTGTTATTATTGCCCATGTTAGTTTAGTTTAGAGTTTTTTTCAATATATATTCTCTTTTATATATTTTCAATTTTTTTTCCTTTTCTTTTGATGACGATTTTTGATTTTTTTCATATATATTTATATAGACTTGATTGATTAATGTACTTTTTTTTGTTGATGTTTAATAGGATATTATTATCCTATTACTAATGTAATTTCAAGTCTATTGTATTTATAACCTATTCATTATTATGTTATGTTTTTTCTTATATATATATGAAACTCAATAAAAAGATTGAAAAAGAAAAGTAAAACACTTTTCCTTTGGTCCAATGCTCTTCTTATCATTTCAGGCAATTCTATTTGACCTCTGTGCCATTAAAGTACACATCGCCTGAAATATGTACTTTAGTTCCTCAAAGATGCAATATTTGCAATCCGTTATTTTATTTATGTCCACTCAAGAGAGAGATGTGGATTCTGGTTAATTAGGACATGTCGTGACCAGTACATGTTGGCCCAAATAAGCGGCTACCCCGATTAACCGGTGGTCCAAATATCCAGAATCCGTATAACGAAAGGCTAAACCTGACATCCACAGGAATCAACGATTATCGAGTCCTCTCCACCTTTACCACGTCAACCCGTAGATTGCTCTGACTCCAGCGCCAACCTGCCGTCCTTAGTTGTGGTGCGTAATTCTGTCGATTCTCCTCTCCTCCAAGGTTCTGAGTATTTTAGTCCTGTGACCTCATGCTTGGTTCTGTTAGCGGTCACCTGTCAGAGATTTTCCGGACATTAGCAAACTGGTTTGAAACACAATTCTTATCTATATTGCCACTATAATACTCTATTTTATGTCGTTGGTAAATGTGATAATAAACTTTCTGTCCCATTTTATGTCATTTAAAGCTGGTTGAACTATGGTGACTATGTCCTGATGCACACCAGTGTCATCGCAGATGAGAGGTATTATATTTAAAACATAATTGGACACACCAGTCACTGTGGTTTAGTTGCTCTGACAAGAGGATGAATGTCCTGCGTCAAGCAACAGCTCGGCTCTGTTAATGATGGAGTTCCCAATCAGCTCTGCAATATTTCTACAGCACAGGAGCCATATTTTCTTCTATTATCGTCAGTCTGCATCAGAAATTTTTTCCAGAGCGAATGGGCCCTCTTTCTCTAGCCCCAGAACCCACCACTATCTCGCTAAAGATCTTTGCATCCACTGAGCATGAATATTTTTTCCTCAGATTTAATTGCTCAACTGATCAAGATTGTATTTGAGATGTTAAGCAGTGCGCTCTAAGTTTATCAATCCAGCTTCCTTAACGTTTACCTTCGATACTTAGTTTTTAAGGTCCATCTTTCTGTCAAGCCTAGTCGAGTGCTTCCTTACGTGGTTCGTCGTCAATGTTTGATCAGTTCCAGCTGAAGTAAGTTGGTTCGTTCTGATTTCAAACTCAAGTTCAGTTTCAAGCTTTTTTGTCATCTGACTGTACATATACCCAGCCAAAGGAAACAACGCTCTACCGAACCATTGTGCACCCACAAAACATATACCATACAGCACATAAAACAGGATATTGCCAAACTCAGTTTATAAAGCATAATTCAGAGTGCATGTAGTGCGCAGAACCGGGAAACTGTGAGCAGCTTAGTACCCCGGCGATGAGACCTCGGTGAAACATGGAGTGACAGTATTGGATTTTTTTTGAGAATCCGCATAGCTTGCTTTGTTTGCTGTAGTGTTCTATGGTTGTATGGTTCTATGGTTCTATCAATTTCCCCTCATAATCCCTAATAGTTGGGTGGATATTTAAAATGTTCTAAAGATAACCAGTTATCCATGTCAACTTCAGGTTGTGCGGAGTCCAGTTGCTTTATCTCTCCCCTCAAAGAGACACTTACACAAATCTATCCAGTAGGCCTGCACGGGCTGGGCTGTCAGCTGTGTCCCTTAAGTAAAGGCAGCCGTCACAGGCTTGCTTAGCTTGAAATTGAAAATGAGAGGCGACTCAAGACTATAAGACCATAAGACAGAAATGCAGAATTATGCTGCTCGATCTATCGGTTCTACTCCGCCATTCATTGATTCCTGATTTATTATCCTTCTCAATCACATTCTCCTGTCTTCTCCCTGTAATCTTTGACGCCCTTACTAATTAACAGCCTGTCAACCTCCGCTTTAAACATTCCAATAACTTGGCCTCTGCCGTCACTATGGCAATGAAGTTCACAGACTCACTACCGTCTGCCTAAAGAACTTTTTCCTCGTCTCAGTTCCAAAGAGACGTGCTGTTATTCTGAGATTCTACCCGCTGGTTTTAGAGTAGGCTACGATAGGACACATCCTCTCCAGTTCCATTTTATCTACTCCTTTTAATATTCAGTAAGTTTCAATAAGATACCCATTGTCTCATTCTTCTAAACTCCAGAGAGTATATAGACAGAGATACAAGCTCACTTCATACGTTCAGACTTTTTCCACTGAGGCTAGGGAAGAAAAGAACCAGTAGACATGGGTTAAGGGCGAAGGGGGGAAAGTTTAAAGGGAACATTGGGGGGGGGGAGCTTCTTCATACAGAAAGTGGTGAGAGTGTGGAATGAGCTGCCAGATGAAGTGGTAAATGCAGGCTCACTTCTAACATTTCAGAAAAACGTGGACAGGTACCTAGATGAGAGGTGTATGGAGGGATATGGGCCAGATGCAAGCCCGTGGGACGAGGCAGAAAAATGCTTCAGCACAGCCAAGAAGGGCCAAAAGGCCTGTTTCTGCGCTGTAACGTTCCATGGTTCTATGGTTAACCCTTTCGTTCTCGGGCTCATTTTCATGAACTTCTTCGGAACTCCTCCAATACATCCTTTCTTAGATACGCAACAATATTCTATGTTTGGTGAGCAAAGTGGAGTTCCGACAAAATAGACGGTAAATAGGAGACTACCTCCACCACAGCGACATTGGAGTAACGTTCTCTTTTCCGGGCGTGTTGTCTCACTTTGGACAGAAATTATATATATTTTTTATCATTGGGTGGGGCTGATTTTTTTGGGATTCACTATTTAATTGATACTCCGATCAGGAGGACTTTGAAGTAAAATTATCTCACGTAGTTTTGATGGTGAGAATTGGAGGAGATTAGGAAGGTGCCGAAAAGGGAAGCTGCAATCGAGGGTCCGAAATGTGTTGTTTGAACTGGTATTGGGGTTCGAGGGACGAATGTCGTCCCTTTTCCCTTCTATATCTTTGTCTGAGTGAAGTTAGTTCAGGGACGCGAACACTATTTAGGGGAGCAGTCATCTCAGATCTTAAATCATTTCGTGATGAACTCGGACATTTGTCTGTTCCCCCAAAGCAGACCATGAGACACTGCTCAGTCCAATTAACCCAGCGCTGACGATGGTTCACAGAGTCGGTCAGTCTGTGTCTGCGAGTGACACTGATGCAGATGTGAACTCCGTCATATCCCCGTGGGGACCGGGCGGTGTTTGCACAGCCTTTATTTAGCTACAGTTACACAAATTGATGCTGTTTCTGTCTTGTTTGTTAAGCGGTGCAGGTGGTGCGGTCACTGGGGCCCGGATAGGGAAGGAAAGAGCCGGGTGGCGATTTTAAAGTTTTGTCCATTGAGACAGTGCAATCAGTGGCAAAGTCTCAGAATTAAGTTTAACAGTTAACTATGTTTAACTATGTAACAGTTTCTTCCCCCAAGCCATCAGACCCCTCAATACCCGAAGCCTGGACTGACGCCTTGCCCTACTGTCCTGTTTATTATTTATTGTAATGCCTGCACTAGTTTTGTGCTCTTTATGCAGTCCTGTGTAGGTCTGTAGTCCAGTGTAGCTTTCTTTGTGTTGTTTTTTTATTACATAGCGCAGTCTAGTTTTTTTTTGTATTGAGTCATGTAACACCATGGTCCTGAAAAACGTTGTCTCATTTTTACTGTGCACTGTACCAGCAGTTATGGTCGAAATGACAATAAAAGTGACGACTTGACTTGACTTAATCTCTAAGATGTACCTATTTTCAGAAAAAGCTTTCTTTCAAAAGTCATATTAAATATTTTGGCGATTAAACGTTCTAAAAGACAAACGAGTGTGTGTGTGTGTGTGTGTGTGTGTGTGTGTGTAAGAGAGAGAGGGTGATGAGTCGGTGCTGACTGTCACAACTCTGATAAATACATAGCAGTTAGCGGGTAGTCGGAGTGAGATCCGTGTTCAGGAAAACATTCGGATATCAGCCGGGTTGGATTCGAGCGCTTGCAGTCTCTCTCATTCGTTGAAACTGAACGCAGCACACTATGGTCTTTCACATGAACATGACAACATGGAATGTATATATACATGCTTCTGAACACAGCCATTACTATTTAGGGAAATGCACCGTTTCTTTCATCACAAACACTTGCACTAGTTACCACAGGAGAAAGAAGCAATCTATGAAATTTCATATACTGATTACATTCCTGGACACATAAACGCTGAACAACCCAGCGGTGGCTCCGGGAATCCGCTCCTCTTTCAAAAAGTTCATGACTGAGGGTCGCTGCAGAACCGTCTGGCTTTATTCTCATTTCCTTGGAATCTCTCAGTTTCCAAGCGCATATCGATCCCCGTCTGCAACTTTGTCGTGATTAAATATCAGCAGATCTCTGGGAGGGAGGCAGAGAGTCCTCAGTTTCACATCTTATGTACTCTGTTAGTTCATTCAGTATCCGGACTTTAAACGCATCTGCCTTTCATTTTCCTTAGTTGCAAAGACTGAGGCGCATCCCTCTCAGTATCTGCTCATGGGTCAACCCTCTCATCCAGAGGACACCGTCTCCATAGCCAGGGTAAGACTTCATTCAAAAAACAGACCTTCTTACAGTACACAGAGAGTCTAACCTCGGGTCAGTAGTAATGCAGCAGGCACTCCACACTATTGAAATCTCACCTCCGTCCGAAAGGCCAAACTTCTCAGTGCTTCCTTCACCTAATGTTAAAGTTATATGACTAATGAGCCAGCATCGAATAACTGGGAACTGAGTGCAGACGGTGGGGTTGCGGGGGCGGAGGGGGGGGGTGCATTTCGGAAGACATTTGTTTCATTCTTCTTAACACAGCTTTTGCTATTAACTGAAATGCTCAATTTCATTAATCACAAACACTTGCAGTAGTTACCATAGGAGATAGAAGGAAGCGCAGCTCCAACCGTACAACATTAGGGCATAGGATATAGGAGCAGAAATCGGCCATTCGGTCCATATAGTCTTCGCCACCATTCCATCATGGCTATTGTATCATCAAAGTTCAAAATAAATTGGTTATCAAAGTAGATATGCAACCCTTGGATTCATTTTCTTCAGGGCAATCTGAATACTTCCAATACCCATAATGGAATCAATCATTACTTCTCTCAAACCCAATTCTCCTGCAATTTCCCCGTAACCTTTAACGCCTTTAACAATCAGGAACCTATCAACGTCCGCTTTAAGTACTATAAATCTAATGGCCTCCACAGTCGTTTGTAGCTGTTTAACATGTTAATACTATCTTCATACGATGAGGGAGATAAAACTCTGTCATTTTCATGAAAAAGAAGCATGCTTGTTTCGATGCAGAGCGGGCTTTTTTTTGGAATGACCAAATAACAACGAGTTCCATGACAGAATAGGTGCTCAGAGTAGCACAAAATAGGAACTAAAAACGTTTGTAATCCGGGTTAGAAATGTGTAATGGGGTGATTGATAAGTTCATGGCCTAAGGTAGAAGGAGTCAATTTTAGAAAAACTAGCACATTTCTTTTTCTACATAGTCCCCTCCTACATTCACACACTTAGTCCAACAGTTGTGGAGCATACGGATCTTGGACCTCCAGAAAGTGTCCACATCAAGGATGATTGATAGGTTCGTGGCCTAAGGTAGAAGGAGATGAGTTATTAACATCAAACTTTCTGTATTCATTTAACCACTTTCAAATCTTTGGAAGAATCTATGAAGCAACGTGATATGGTTCAAAAATTGATTAATCAACATGTGATGAGATTTCATAATCTGAAAGATAGGGTACTAATTTAACAAATTTCAGGACATAAACAGGAGTTGGGAAGGAAGTTGAGAAGCAGGACCGCAACGGTAGTAATCTCGGGTTTACTGCCTGTGCCACGCGCCAGTGAGAATAGGAATAGAATGAGGTGGAGGATCAATGCGTGGCTGAGAGATTGGAGAAGGGGGCAGGGATTCAGATTTCTTGGTCCTCTTTTGGGGCAGCTGTGACCTGTACAAAAAGGACGGGCTGACCTTGAATGCCAGCAGGACCAATATCCTGGCGGGGAGGTTTGCTAAGTCTACTGGGAAGAGTTTAAACTAGAAGTGATGTGGGGTGAGAACCGAACTGAAGAGACCAGGGAAGAGAAGATTGGCTGACGAATAGAGAAAGCTTGTAGACATTGCGAGAGGGAGCATAGGCAGGTGATAGAGTAGGGACCCGTTCAGACCGAAGGTTTGAGATGCGTCTATTTTAACGCAAGGAATGTTGTGAACAAAGCGGATGAGCTTAGAGCGTGGATCAGTACTTGGAGATATGATGTTGTGGCCATTACAGAGACTTGGATAGTTCAGGGACAGGAATGGTTACTTCAAGTGCTGGGTTTTAGATGTTTCAGAAAGGATAGGGAGGGAGGCAAAAGAGGTGGGGGCGTGGCCCTGTTGATCAGAGATAGTGTCACAGCTGCAGAAATGGTGGACGCCATGGAGGGATTGTCTACAGAGTCTCTGTGGGTGGAGATTATGAACAGGAAGGTTTCAACAACCTCATTGGGTGTTTTTTTAAAGGCCGCCTAATAGTAACAGGGATATCGTGGAGCAGATATGGAAACAGATCCTGGAAAGGTGTAAAAATAACAGAGTTGTCGTGACGGGAGATTTTAATTTCCCAAATATTGATTGGCATTTCCCTAGAGCATGGGGTTTAGGTGGAGTGGAGCTTGTTAGGTGTGTTCAGGACGGTTTCTTAACACAGTATATAGATAAACCCAAAAGAGGAGAGGCTGTACTTGATTTGGTATAGGGAAATAAACCTGGTCAGGTGCCAGATCTCTCAATGGGAGAGCATTTTGGAGAGAGTGATCATAATTCTATTTCCTTTACAATAGCATTGGAGATAAATAGGAACAGACAAGTTAGAAAAGCGTTTAATTGCAGTAAGGGGAATTATGAGGCTATCAGGCAGGAAATTGGAAGTTTAAATTGGAAAAAGATATTCTCAGGGAAAAGTATGGAAGAAATGTGACAATTGTTCAGGGGATATTTGTGTGGAGTTCTGCATAGGTACGTTCCGATGAGACAAGGAAATTATGGTAGGGTACAGGAACCGTGGGAAACAAAGGCTGTAATAAATCTAGTCAAGAAGAAAAGAAAAACTTACAAAAGAACCATAGAACCATAGAACATTACAGCACAGAAACAGGCCAAACCATTTTTCTGCCTAGTTCCATTGACCTGCACCTGGGCCATATCCCTCCAAACCCCTCTCATCCACATACCTGTCCAAGTTTTTCTTAAATATCACAAGTGAGCCCGCATTCACCACTTCATCTGGCAGCTCATTCCATATTGTCATCATTCTCTGTGTGAAAAAGCCCCCCCTCCAATGTTCCCTTTAAACTTTTCCCCCTTCACCCTTAATCCATGTCCTCTGTTTTTTTTCTCCCCTAGCCTAGTTTCCCAACCTAGTGGAAAAAGCCTGCTTGCATTCACTCCATCTATACCCATTATAATTTTATATACCTCTATCAAATCACCCTTCATTCTCCTACGCTACAGGGAATAAAGTCCTAACCCATTCAACCTTTCTCTGTAACTCAGTTTCTGAAGTCCCGGCAACATCCTTGTAAACCTTCTCTGCACTCTTTCAACCTTATTAATATCCTTCCTGTAATTAGGTGCCCAAAACTGCACGCAATACTCCAAATTCGGTCTCACCAATGTCTTATACAACCTCACCATTACATTCCAACTCTTATACTCAATACTTTGATTTATAAAGGCCAATGTAGCAAAAGCTCTCTTTACAACCCTATCTAATTGTGACCTCAATTTTAGGGAATTATGTACCTGTACTCCCAGATCCCTCTGTTCTACTGCACCCCTCGGTGTCCTACCATTTACCTTGTATGTTCTACCTTGGTTTGACCTTCCGAAGTGCAATACCTCACACTTGTCCGCATTAAATTCCATCTGCCATTTTTCAGCCTACTCCTCCAACTGGTCCAAATCCCTCTGCAAGCTTTGAAAACCTTCCTCACTGTCCACTACACCTCCAATCTTTGTATCATTAGCAAATTTGCTGATCCAATTTGCCACATTATCATCCAGATCATTGATATAGATGACAAATAACAATGGACCCAGCACTGTTCCCTGTGGCACACCACTTGTCACAGGCCTCCACTCAGAGTAGCAATCCTCCACTATCACTCTCTGGCTTCTTCCATTGAGCCAATGTCTAATCCAATTTACTACCTATCCATGTATACCTAGCGATTGAATCTTCCTAACTAACCTCCCATGCGGGACCTTGTCAAATGTCTTACTGAATCCATGTATACAACATCTATTGCCTTCCCTTCATCCATTTTCCTGGCAACTTCCTCGAAAAACTCTAATAGATTGGTTAAGCATGACCTACCACGCACAAAGCCATGCTGACTTTTTCTAATAAGTCCCTGTCTATCCAAATACTTGTAGATCCTATCCCTTGGCATTCCTTCCAATAATTTACCTACTACCGATGTCAAACTTACCGGCCTGTAATTTCCCGGCTTACTTTTTGAGCCTTTTTTAAACAACGGAAATACATGAGCTATCCTCCAATCCACCTGCACCTGACCCGTGGATATCGACATTTTAAATATTTCTGCCAGGGCCCCTACAATTTCAACACTAGTCTCCTTCAAGGTTCGAGAGAATACTCTGTCAGGTCCTGGGGATTTATCTACTCCGATTTGCCTCAAGACAACAAGCACCTCCTCCTCTTTAATCTGTATAAGTTCCATGACATCCCTACTTGCTTGCCTTGTTTCCATAGACGTCACTCCAGTTTCCTTAGTAAATACAGATGCAAAAAACCCATTTAATATCTCTCCCATTTCTTCTGGTTCCATACATAGCCGACCACTCTGATCTTCAAGAGGACCAATTTTATACCTTATTATCCTTTTGCTCTTAGCATACCTTTAGAAGCTCTTAGGATTATCCTTCACCCTCACTGCCAAAACAACCTCATGTCTTCTTTTAGCTCTTTTGATTTCTTTCTTAAGTATTTTCTTACTTTTTTTATACTCCACAAGTATCTTATTTCCTCCCTGTTGCCTATACATGTTATCCATCTCTCTCTTTTTCTTTATCAGAGTTTCAATATCCCTCGAGAACCAAGGTTCCTTATTCTTATTCATTTTGCCTTTAACCCTGACAGGAACATACAAACTCTGCACTCTCAAAATTTCTCCTTTGAAGGCCTCTCACTTACTAATCATATCCTTGCCAGAGAACAACCTGTCCCAATCTACGCTTTTTAGATCCTTTCTCACTTCTTCAAATTCGGCCTTTTTCCAGTTTAGAACTTCAATCCGAGGACCTGATCTAACTTTATCCACGATCAAGTTCAAACTAATGGAGTTATGATCACTGGAACCAAAGTGTTCCCCTATACACACTTCTGTCACCTGCCCTAACTCATTTCCTAATAGGAGATCTAATATTGCATCCTCCCTAGTTGGAGGATGAAAGTATATATATTGATTTTGAAAACTTTCCTGAACACATTTTACACATTTTACAAGGTCTAACCCATCTAGACCTTTAACAGTATGGGAGTCCCAATCAATGCGCGGAAGATGAAAATCCCCTACAATCACAAGTTTCTGTCTCCTGCAGTTGTCTGTTATCTCTCTGCAGATTTACTCCTCCAATTCTCGCTGACTATTGGATGGTCTCTGATACAACCCTATTAATGTGGTCATACCTTTCCTGCTTCTCAGCTCCACCCATATGACCTCAGTAGACAAGCCCTCTAATCTGACCGCCGAAGCACTGCTGTAATATTTTGCCTGACTAGCAAAGCCACCCCCACCCTTCATCCCTCCGCCTCTATCACGTCTGAAACATCGGAAACCTGGAACACTGAGCTGTCAATCCTGCCTCTCCTGTAGCCAAGTTTCAGTAATGGCTATGATGTCATAATCCCAAGTGCCAATTCAGGCCCTCAGCTCGTCTGCCTTTTGTACAATACTGCTCGCATTGAAATATACACACCTCAGAAGATTATTACCACCACACACAACCTTACAATTTGTGACTTTGCATGAACTACTAACATCATTTACTTTCACCCCCGTTCCACTATCTACTCCGGCACTCTGGTTCCCATCCCCCTGCAAATTTAGTTTAAACCCTCCCCAATAACACTAGCAAACTCCCTGCAAGTATATTGATCCCCTTGTAGTTCAGGTGTTAGCCATCTCTCTTGTACAGGTCCCACCTGCCCCAGAAGAGGTCCCAATGATCTAGAAATCTGAAACCCTGTCCCCTACACCAGTTTCTCAGCCACGTGTTCATCTGCCAGAGCATCCTACTGTTACCCTCACTGGTACGTGCCACAAGCAGCAATCCGGAGATTACTACCCTCGAGGTTCTGTTTTTCAACTTCCTACCAAGCTCTCTGTACTCACTCTTCAGGACCTCCTCACTCTTTCTACCTATGTCATTGGTACCGATGTGTACCATGACATCTAGCTGATCACCCTCCCATCTCAGAATGCTGTGCATGCGATCAGCGACATCTCTGACCCTGGCACCCGGGAGGCAACAAACCATCCGGGAGTCTCTGTCACGACCACAGAATCTCCTGTTTGTACCCCTGACTATTGAGTCCACTAACACTACCGCTCTCCTCTTCTTCCTCCCGCTCTTCTGCACTGCAGAACCCGCCACAGTGTCAGAGCTTTCCCAGGTATGCCAACCCCGATAACAGTATCCAAATCGGTATACCTGTTTTGGAGAGGAACACTGCACTACCTGCCCTTTCCCCTTCCCTCGCCTGACGGTAACCCAATTACCTGCGCCCTGTTCCTTAGGTGTAACTACCTCCCTAAAGCTACTATCTATAAACTGCTCGATCTCCCGAATGATCCGGAGGTCATCCAGCTCCTGCTCCAGTTCCCTAACGCGATCTGTTAGGAGCTGCAGCTGGATGCACTTCTTGCAAGTATCATTGTCAGGGACACCTGAGGTCTCCCTGACTTCCCACATTCTGCAAGATGAGCATTCCAACATCTTGCTTGGCATTTTCTCTAGTTTGAACAACAAAAAAGAGAAGAAAACAGAAACTTACCGGAACCTACCCTCGCCTCTGCCTGTTTCAGAGGTTCAGAGAGCTAGGTAATGTTAGAGATCTAGAATATTATAAGTCTATTTGGAAGGTCCTTAAGAATGAAATTAGGAGACCCAAAAGGGGCCATGAGAATGCCTTCGCGGGAAGGACTAAGGAAAATCCCAAATCATTCTACAAGTATGTGAAGAGCAAGAGGATAAGATGTGAAAGTATAGGACCTATCAAGTGTGACAGTGGGAAAGTGTGGGTGGAACCGGCCGAAAAAGCAGAGTTATTTAATGAATACTTTACTTCAGTATTCACTATAGAAAAAGATCTTGGTGATTGTAATGATGACTTGCAACAGACTGAAAAGCTTGAGCATGTAGATGTTAAGAAAGAGGATGTGCTGGAGCTTTTGGAAAACATCAAATTGGATAAGTCGCCGGGACCGGATGAGATGTGCCCCAGGCTACTGTGGGAGGCGAGGGAGGAGCCTCTGGCGATGATCTTTGCATCATCACTGGGGATGGGAGAGGTTCTGGAGGACTGGAGGTTTGCGGATGTTATTCCTTTATTCAAGAAAGGGAGAAGAGATAGCCCAGGAAGTTACAGTCTGATCAGCCTTACTTCAGTGGTTGGTAAGTTGATGGAGAAGATCCTGAGAGGCAGTATTTATGAACATTTGGAGAGGTATAATATGATTATGAATAGTCAGCATGGCTTTGTCAAGGGTAGGTGGTGCCTTACGAGCCTGATTGAAACTTTTGAAGATGTGACTAACCACATTGATGAAGGAAAAGCAGTAGATGTAGTGTATATGGATTTCAGCAAGGCATTTGATAAGGAACCCCATGCAAGACTTATTGAGAAAGTAAGGAGGCATGGGATCCAAGGGGACATTGCTTTGTGTATCCAGAACAGGCTTGCCCACAGAAAGCATAAGAGTGGCTGTAGACGGGTTATATTCTGCATGGAGGTCGGTCACCAGTGGTTTGCCTCAGGGATCTGTTCTGGGTCCCTTACTATTCGTGATTTTTATAAATGACCTGCATGAGGCAGTGGAGGGATTGATCAGTAAGTTTGCTGATGACACATAGGTTGGGGGTGTTGTGGATAGTGTGGAAGGCTGTCAGTGGTCACAGAGGGACATTGATAAGATGCAAAACTGGGCTGAGAAGTGGCAGATGGAGTTCAACCCAGATAGGTGAGAAGTGGTTCATTTTGGTAGGTCAAATATGATGGCAGAATATAATATTAATGGTAGTAGTCTTGGCAGTGTGGAGGATCGAAGCTTTCTTGGAGTTCGAGTCCAGACGCCCAAAGCAGCTGCGCAGGTTGACGCTGTGGTTAAGAAGGAGTACGGTGTATTGGCTTTCATCAATCATGGAACTGAATTTAGGAGCCGAGAGGTGATGTTGCAGCTATATAGGACCCTGGCCAGACCCCACTTGGAGTACTGTGCTCAGTTTTGGTCGACGCACTACAGGAAGGATGTGGAAGCCATAGGAAGGGTGCAGAGGAGATTTACAAGAATGTTGTCTGGATTGGGGAGCATGCCTTATGAGAATAGGTTGAGTGAACTCGGTCTTTTCTCCTTGGAGCGACGGAGGATGAGAGGTGACCTGATAGAGATGTATAAGATGATGAGAGGCATTGATCGTGTGGATAGTCAGAGGCTTTTTTTCCCAGGGCTGAAATGGTTCCACAAAAGGACACGTGTTTAAGGTGCTGGGGAGAAGGTACAGAGGAGATATCAGGGGTAAGTCTTTTACTCAGAGAGTGATGAGTGCGTGGAATGGGCTGCCTGAAACGCTGGTGGAGGCGGATACGATAGGGTCCTTTTAGAGACTTTTGGATAGGTACATAGAGCTTAGAAAAATAGACGGCGATAGGTATGCCTAGCAATTTGCAAGGCAGGGATTTGTTCGGCACAGCTTTGTGGGCAGGTCGGGCTGTATTGTACTGTAGGTTTTTCATGTTTCTATGTTTCTAAACTCAAGAGATTCTGCAGATGCTGGAAATCCAGACGAACTCACACAGAATGCTGGAACAACTCAGTAGATGAAGCAGTATCTGTGGAAATGAATCGAGAGTTGACGTTTTGAGCCAAACGATTTCAGTCCATATTTTTCACTTCTGTTCCAGAAATGGCAAATTATTTATTGTTGTCTACTATTTTTCTATAGTAAATTTATGTACAAACTTCTTGAATGGAACTTGGATGAAAATAATGTATTGAGATTGAAATTGCATTCATTTGTTTTAGGTTGAAAATGTCAGATGGATTTGAATGAAGACAAGTGTGAGAAGTTTCATATCAGTAGGAAAAAGGAGGGTAAGATTTAGACAGTGATAGGTGGGGCACTGTGGTGTGCAATAGAAGAAAAGGATCTGGGCATACAGGTCCTTAGTTCCTTGAAATTTCCTAGCATCGGAAAGAGAGCTTTCAGAACATTGGCTTTCATAACTCACGGTATCCGATCCTTCAGCGATTATAATTTTTCAGTGATTCTATTGTATTTCGTGGTTCCCGTGAATACCTTGAAGAAGCCGAATCTCCTACTAGTATATGGTGGCAGGCAGTGTACGTGTCTCGATAATAAAGTTACTTTGGCCTTTGAACTTTTCTTCTCTTTGCTTTCTCTGAGTGGAACCTCCCTTCGCCGCAGACTCGAAGTTAAAACCTTAAGATCACTACTATGACTACGTCCACTACGACAACGACAGTATGGCCACTACGCTTGCCTCTGCCTTCCTTTAATTTGGTCTTGCTAATGAATCCCACTGACAGCTGGTCAAAGCTCTATTACGACCCGCTTCTGCCTTTTATCCTCGAGTCGTGACCTCATTAATGTCCTCTATTCTCCAAACTTCCGATGTCCGGAGTGGCCCCTTGTCAAAGCTCTATTGGCTGCAGAGTACCATTATTGCCGGACTTGCATGTGTCCAGGTCAAAGAAACAAGAAACAGCCAAGCATACTGTCTATTTCAAAAGGTCCCACCTGGGAGCGGTAGGGACAGTGAAACAAATAAATCACGCCGCCTGCGAAGGAAAGGGATACATGACTGATATCTCGGCCCGAAACGATGATCGTATGTCCCAGCAGGGAAGGGTAAAATCAGGCAGTGCGATAGTTAGGGGGACATTCTGTTGCCGCTAAAAAGACAATAGTACGATTTGTTTCCTCCCGGTTGCCAAGGTCCAGGATGCATTAGAGTGGCTGCAGGATATTCTCAATAGGGAGGGTGAACAGCCAGAGGCCAGCAATGACAGTGGCAGGAAGGAGCCGCGGAACTAATGATGGTTCAACTGTTTCTCGGGGCAAAATGTGAAGAAAATCTTTGTGATGGCACTATGCTTTTGAAACCGAGGTTATCTGGTGATTAACGAATTTGACCGGCGAATCACGTAAGAGATCGTTGTCGTAACTAAAGCTGTCTGTGCAATCAAGACAAATCATTTCATTAAGTCATCTGAATTTCAACTGCAAGTCCGGAGTTAGTTTTTGATTCCTCCATGGTGCCGGATTCCGGAATACCCCATCCCGGAATAAATTTTTAAAAGACGATTCTCACATGACTTTCGAAGCATGCATTGAAATGCGTCGTCTTTGGTTAACGATCAATTCTTCTTCAATCTGTGCGAGTCATTCACTGATTCAATTTAAAATTATACATCGTTACCATTTGACGAAAGAGAGACTTTCTAAAATATTTCCGAATTTTGACCTATTCTGATAGATGTAAAACTGAGATAGCTACACAGGCACATATGTCCTAGTCATATTTTATATTAAAACACTTTTGGAAGTCAGTCTTTGCGACAATTTCTAAAGCACTCAGAATCAACTTACAACCTAGTAAATTGACTGTGCTTTTTGGAATAATTCTTCAAAATATCCATGGTATTTCTGTGTCTGACCAACATGTTATTGTGTTTGTTACATTGATAGCTAGGAGGGACATTTTGTTGAAATGGAAGGATATATCAGCTCTTCCTTTGTCACAATGGTTCTCTCAAGTGATGCTGTGTCTGAGCTTGGAGAAAATTAGAAGTCGAACCTTTGAACCTTTATTTGATTTTGAGAAGTGATGGGGCTCATTTGCTCGTTATTATTATTCCAGTTAACTGATAGATTTCCTCCACGATTTAAATGTAATTTTTTTTTGATATTTCTTTTTTTCTTGTTGGCGGTTTGATGTTTATTTTTAGAAGCTTTTTCTATGACGCAAGGCTCCGGGGTTGTACCTCCAATGAGTTTCCTTTTTTCCCTCACTTTTCTTGCTTAGTAGGTTTTTTTCCATTCACAAAAATTTTCAATCTTTAAGATAATTTCTTCTTTTTTGAGGCATTGTAAGTGTTGTTACTTCGATGTACATGTGCTATTTTTGAATAATAATAATAAAAAAAAGATTTGAAAAGAAAAAAATCTTACATTATCAGGTGTGTGTGTGTGTGTGTGTGTGTGTGATTGGACATTATTACATGAAAGACTATAAAGAAGGCAGTACACACCCGATACATCAGACGCTATTGCAGCTCGGGCCGTTCCGGAGTTCAGAGTTCAATCCCAGCGTCACCTTTAAGGAGTCTCCATATGTCCTCCTCGTGGAATGCATGGGTTTTACCCGGTGTTGTGGTCGTGATAAAATTTGCGGTATTCTGATTCTGGAACAGGATCAGGCTTATGTAGATAAGAAGGTGTAATTTTATTTGTGATTTTGTATTTTATAGCAAGCTTTCTCTGAATGACGTTTGCCACTTGCCTGTACCTGTGTAAGCAATCAGATTGTGTCGAACTGCAAGAGGATATTATTATAATTATTTATTGTAAATGTATGATTTTATCTGTCAACATGATTATATATGCTGTATGTGATTGCTGGTGATCTGTATTGCACCTTGGCCCCAGAGGAATATTATTTCCTTTGGATATTTTCTTGTTGAACTTGAACTAAAGAAATCCCCCCCCCCGCCTTATCTTTGATCTAGATGTACGTCTATATTAAGGCCGTGCCTTTTGGTCCTAGACTCCCCGACAATATGTCATATTTTTACCACGTTCACTTTATCTCGACCTTGAAATATTCGATATGTTTCAATGAGATCACTCGCACCGGAACCACACACCCCCCAACCCACACACACACATTTTTTTCTAAATTCCAGCGAGTATAGGATCAGATCCAGGAAACTATCCTCATTTATGAACCCTTTCATTACCGGGTCCATTCTGGTGAACCTTCTCAAAACCCCCGCCAATGTCAACACCCTTTTTCTTAGATAAGAGACCCAAAACTGGAGAAAGAGCTTCTAGAGCGGACGGATCAATGTCCCAGCATTACAACCTTGCATTAATATTTTAGTAATCTTGAATTGAATGCGAACAATGCATTTGCATGCTTACTACCAACGCAAAATGCAAGTTAAACTTTATGAATTCCTGCACGAGGACTCCAAAGTCCCTTTGCAACTCCGATATCTGAATTAGTTCTCCATTTAGATAGGCTTCTCTGACTTTTCTAATCATCAGCTTCAACACTACCGGCGACCTTACATTCCACAGGGCAGGGTCTAATTTCAACTTCCCAATCTTTACGTACGCTTCCATTTTCTTCATGACTAAATTCAGGACTTCTCGATTCATCCAACGTTCCCTTCCGTTGCTATCCTTATTCTTACTCCTTTCCGGAACTTTCTGATCTTGATCTGCTGGATCAACCCCATGTGGACACTACCCACCGTCCAAACTGCCTTCCACAAAAGCTCCCTCTGGAAAATGCCATGGAGACACGAAAACAATATACTGTACTGTAAGCACCTAAAACGACTTTTATTTCATACAATGCTGTTTACATGGTATTACATGCAGGTATTTATCTATTTATGCACACTTTATTCCACACCCGCCCTTTAACCTCTAATTTTATTTTTATATAATTCTTTATTCGTTATAATTGTAAGTTAACAATCCATACTTGATCCTTGATGTCGGACGTTGACCGTGGACTTGTTCAACAACAGTTGCCCCCAGTAAACGTCCTTTAGCTTCCATCCCACCTCATCTGATGCTATCTGAATTTGCCCACTTTTCCCTCAGCAGCCATCCCGTTTAGGACCGGACCTTTCCACAAGATCCAGGTATATTCTTACTTATAATTATCTCAAAACCTAATACCGTTTGGTTACTGTTCCCAAGATATTCACCTACTATCAGATCCAGCAGAATCTGGTAGGTTCCGGGATAGTGGTTGAAGCTAACATAACGCTGGCGTTTAGATAGGTACATGGATATCCAGTGATATTCATATCTGCAGGGATAGTCAGGAAGTTTCAAATTCCTGGGTGTCAACATCTATGAAGATGTACCGTAGTGCCATCATATTGATACAATTATGAAGATACAATTGCAATTTTTGAGAGATTTAGTTTGTTACAAAAGACGCTAGGAAATTTATAGAGAGCTTTCTAACAGGTCGTATCACCGACTGGTATGTGGAGGCACAGCACAGGATAGGAAAATATTGCAAAGGGTTGCACACACGTCAGCTCTATCATGAGCTTTAGTCTTCCCAGCATCGTCAAAAGGTGATGCCTCAGAAAGGCGGCATCTATAATTAAGGACATCTTCTCTTTACTACCATCAGTGAGGAAATACAGGAGTCGAAAGACACACATGGGTGAGTAAATTTCTTGATGAGACAAAGGTTGAAGGTGTTGTAGATAGTGTGGAGGGCTGTCAGAGGTTACAGAGGGACATTGATAGGATGCAAAACTGGGCTGAGAAGTGGCAGATGGAGTTCAACCCAGGTAAGTGTGAGGTGGCACATTTTTGTAGGTCAAATATAAGGATCAGAGGGATCTTGGGGTCCGAGTCCACAGGACACTCAATGCTGTTACGCTGGTTGACTCTATGTTTAAGAAGACATGTGGTGCATTGGCCTTCATCAGTCCTGGGATTAAGTGCCGAGAGGCAATGCTGCAGCTATATAGGACTCTGGTCAGACCCCACTTGGAGTACTGTGCTCATTTCTGGTCGCCTCACTACAGGAAGGATGTGGAAACCATAGAAAGTGTGCAGAGGATACTTACAAAGATGTTGCCTCGATTGGGGAACGTGCTTATGAGAATAGATTGAATGAATTCGGCCTTTTTACCTTGGAGAGACAGAGGATGAGAGGTGACTTGATAGAGATATATAAGATGATGAGGGGCATTGATTGTGTGGATAGTCAGAAGCTTTTACCCAGGGCTGAAATGGCTAGCACGTGAAGACACAGTTTTAAGGTGCTTGGAAGTAGGTACAGAGGAGATGCCAGGGGTAAGTTTAGCCTGTCCATGTGCTGTGCTGTTGTATGATCTATCTGCAATGTTACCATATCCTTGCTTAATTAAGGGGACAACCTTTTCTTGGTACTCCAGTACTGGCCTCACCTGTACACACTATAATTGTAACGACATATCCGCATCTTAAACTGCAAAACTTTCGCAAACTAGAAGACGCCAGTTAAACATTGAACTATTTGTTGCACCTGCCCGCCATTCTGTTTTTTATTTTCATGTAAGAATACCTGCAACCCTCTGTACTCCTTGCACTGTTTTTCCATAGAGATAATAATCTCGAATTGGTCTCGCAATTTTTTTTTACAGAAAATCCTATATAACAGGTTTTCACTCACTCATCCTGTCTTTTATACGTTGTTGCAGAGTCGCAATATTCTCATTGAGCCTTGGCCTTTCACCTATTATCGTGCTGTGAGGATGATATCCCTCATAATTGCCTATTTAAACACGATACAGAAACTTTCCCCCACCCCCGCCACGGGGTTGCACTTGGGACAAAATGATAGAAGTGTACTCTGTCGAGGTTATTCGGGCCATTGTTTTTACGGTCACCAGGAACGTCGCGATGAGGGAAGGTTATCTACTTCTAAGCTGTACACCGTCTCATCTGGGAAGCCCAACGTCTCACTTTTATCATGGAACTCCTAGAAGTCGTTTCCTGAAGCACTGGGAAAGCATTTTGATCACTCGGGCATCAGAGAATTAACGAGGAGGTTCGCCCTAAACCCCCAGTGGTCAAAGGGCAAGTAGATTTGGACAACTAATGTTTGTGTTGCTAGATATAAGCAGATCCAATAAACACGTGTAAATTTATTTGGGACGTGGCGTCAGAGAAGTATTCCAGCGGACATAGGAACAGAATTAGACCATTCTGCCTATCATGCCCGGTCCGCCATTCCGTCGTGGCTGATTTATTTAACCTCTGAAGGCAATTCTCTTGCCTGTCTGTCACCTTTGACTTCCTTACTAATCAAAAGCCCACGAACCTCTGCTTTACTTATAACCAATAACTTGGATTCCCAGGCCGTCTGTGATGCTGAATTCCACAGACTCGCCATATTCTAGTGAAAGCTATTCCCACTTCTCTATGTTCTAAAGGGACGTCCTTTTATTCTGTGGCCATGCCCTCGGGCTCTCGACACCCAACCTCCCTCTATATAGGAAACAATTTATTCACTACCTTCTTGGGTGTTTCCTATCTGGATTTGGAAGTGTCCAATACATATACAGCGCAGATGTTCCTGTGCACAGTTCCTGTAACTTGGTTATGCTGTTCAGTGCATGCCCGTTCAACCCGAGCCCTTGCGGCTTGGCTGGGCGGGGCATCTCTACCGGCCCGGTCCCACTATGAAGTGGTAAACAGATAAGCAGGACAACGCCGGGACTATTGCCCAAGACCGCCGGCGGCAGTGACAACAATAAAATCGGCCTTTGTCTTGTCCGCACCCAGAAATTGCGTGATGCAGGTACAGACTCCGTCGATCGTCCAGGTTTTCAGTGTTACTGGCTCCTGACTTCTAACACTGTGCCTCTGGTCTGGGTCAAACATTCCGGGATCGCTCCACCTTTCTGTAATCTGCCGGATATGTTCAATTAAAGTACAGTATGGACGGAAGAAAGTCCAACAGCGAGACACACCAGGTAAAGTAACCCGTTCGTCTCAGACGGCAGGAATAACATCAACAGGTCCGTCAGTTTGGCTGAACTCTCTGGACAGATATGTATACCAAGAGCCACAACGTTCCCCGAAGAACTTTGAATTTTAAAGCTCAAAGTTAAAATCTATTATCAGAGTATGTATATCCTATACTCAACCTCAAGAGTAATCTCTTTGCAGCCAGCTGCAAAATAAAGAAATATAATAGAATCCACACCGCAAAGACATCCAAAATGCAAAAGAACAAATAAAACACAGAAGGCGAAGTACAGAATACGCAGAATGTGTCCGCAGGATGCCGAGGCAGTTCAGCGCTGCGGCGACTTAAACTGGTCCAGGATCCCGACGACGGCGTGGCAAAAACTACAGCTTGGGACCCAAGTCTTCTGCACCTCTCGACCGATGGTAGCAGTGCGAAGAGAGGGTGACGGGCCAAACGCATGCCGATGACGTTGAATACCGATTCGGTTTCTGCTTTCGGGTCTCGCTGCTGTAATCTGGTCTGAGGTCAGCTCCAGCGATGGCTCCGGGAGATGACCGTGCCTGTATTCTCAAGAGTCATGTTCACCGGATCCTTCAGGAGATCGTGAAATTACTCGTTCGTTTAGATGGTTGAAAAGTACACGGCTGAGTACAATCCGACTGCCCAGTCCCCTCACCTCCAATTAGGATTGTTGGTCCTTTGACAATCGGTGGGTAGCTACCCCGTCCAACACATCAGTACGAGCCGGAATCGGATTTCCAGAGTTGATATACGTTCGCCGGAGACGTTTTTTTTTTGTAAGTAGTCCTACATCCGGTCTGGTAGCAGTGCATGGATTTGATGGCTACCGGGGCTTCGTCTATTTCTACCAGAGAATATTACATGCGACCTCCAGACTGTGTCTGAATTCACAGGACAGTTCAATCCTCTGATCGACCTCTACAGACACTGCAGCCGGGCTGGCCGAGAAAAAACGCTAGGGTTCTGTGCAAAAAATTAGAAATATCTACTAGAGGACGAAGGAATTCAAAATGAACACATTGGCTGGAGTTTAAAAATGCGCCGTTATTTTCGAATGTATTTATTTGCTCGGGTATGTCAGCACCATCTAACGGAGGACCAGAAGGACGTTCCACGTTAACCTGATCAAATTCGCAATTTTTTTTCTTTATTCTTTTACAGAATGTGTCACCGGCAAAAATATCTTGTGTATCTATCCGCAGGTGACCTTACATTGAGAAGTTTGGTGGCCATTTCAGGTAGGACTCGCCAAATATTCTGCTCTGCGTTTGGAGTTACATCTGGACAGAGAACAGCAGAGCACAAAATATCCTTCACCAAAAGGAAACGACAATGTCAAAAGGCTGTGGTGCATTGTTGAGAGAGACTTCCAAACAGAACATGGTTTGTTCATAGTTTCCGGCGTGGAGAGAATTGTATCACTAGGAAAACTACCATTGGTGTCCTCTTCTCTAAATCTCCGCAGAAGCTGGCGATGAGACGTCCGTACTTATTGCAGACCCTCTTGTGAAGTTACTTTGCGAAGTAAGGGAGGGAATTGCAGGGTTTAGAACCAGAGATATCACAGGACAAAGCCAGGAGGTTGTGTTTGCCTCACTTGAACGTCTTGGTCAGGGCTTGGGAAGAGCTGCTGGAAAGGTCTGGTGTGATACTGCAGTGAATTTTAGTTGACCTGCTTTGTGTGCATAACACCCTGTTCGAGTTATCGGAACTGCACCTACAGGGGCCAGTCGAGAGAATTTCGGTGAATTTGTGACCTGTGCTGAGGTTGAAATGGATTACGCTCTCAATAAATGCTAGTCGTCTGGGTTCCAAGTCTTTGGGCTGTTCTTGCAATCATCACGTTCTAACATCGAATGTAGTTCATAATAAGTGGTGATTCCCATGGCATTGACATAATACTGAGGCACTTGTAAATTTCTGAACAGTCTATGGGCCCCCATTCTAAGAAGTGATGTACTGGCAATGGAGAGGGTCCAGAGGATGTCCAGAGTATGGTGAATCTGTGGAATGCATTGCCGCAGACGGATGTGGAGGTCAATTTATTGGTTATGTTTAAAAAGGTTCTTGATTAGTAAGGAAGTCGAAAGTTACGGAAAAAGGCAGGACAATGGTATTAAGAGGGATAATGAACTAGCTGTGATAGAATGGCGGAGCAGACCGATGGCCTAATTCTGCTTCGATGTCTTTGGGCCTTCTGAATTTTGCGAAATTCGGGGAAGTAACCTTATATATCAAAGCACATCCTGTTGGAGGTGATCGGTGACCCGAAATTATATTGTTACAGTGTTAAATTTCTACTTTCAGTATTTAGTTAGGTCAGAGCATTGTTTATATTACGATGCCCCTACACACCAAGTGCAACATAGATCACTGTGTTTGAGGTTAATTTCCATAAATATGCTCGATGTGATGAGCTGTGCCTTCCACTGTACCAGCACCCATGCGACGAAAGCAGGAAACTCGCACTAGTTGGGTCACGTTTTCCATCTCAAGCGGTAATCTTGATTGTTGTAATTGTTTACTGGTCTTTGAAGGGTCTGAATGCGAAATAGATACATTCTGCGTAAGTCTGCCTGCGAGTCTACCGGTCGCAGCTCACTGGACATCCATAATGACATCACACCCTGGCCTCTGCACATCAAGGGCTAATTCGTTTCCCTGTTATTTAAGGTCAAATTTCTTTCCAGCATAGATTCTGGTATGGTGCAACATGGGTATTTCTGTTCCAAACCAGCAGTTTTACTATGAATTAAATTTTAATTCTGTGTCACTCTTCTCTCCTCTTCGTCAAATATTTTCAAAGTCAGCAGTCCTCAGGAAGGATCTCGGCCTGAAGTGTTAACTGCTTATTCCTTTCCAAAGATATTACCTGACCTGCTGATTTATTCTAGCATTTTGTGCGTGTTACTCTGAAAGTTAATCTCTGCTATTAAAGCTCCTGCAAAAAATCGACAGTACGGAAGATTCATTCGACCCTCGTTTTCCGCGCTGTTGCTTCTGCTCTGCAGTTACTGGCTTTCACCTTTATCCATCTCACACATCGTCATGTACATCCGCTTCATTCCTCTCGCGTGACCACATATTCTTGCATTAAATCCACGTCAGCTGTTCACCACGTCGAGCGAGCTCCGCAATTTTCCACTCTCAGAGTTTTAAATGCTTCCCGAATTCCAAGTTGTATTTATTATTGCATTTATTAGAGTTTATCATTATAACCTCTATTTCCCCAAGTCTTGGAGTCAGCCACTAATCTTGTCAGGAACCAACACAGAAGGAATTCTGCAGATGCTGAAAATCCAGAGTAACGCACAGAAAACGCTGGAGGAACCCAGCAGGTCAAACAAGATCGATGGAACCGCCCTGATGAAGTGACTCTGCCCGAAAAGTCGATTGTGTATGACTTTTTTGTAATTTTTTTAATTGAAGTTAATCATCAAACATTTCTATAAGATGTATTTCAGACATTGTACATATATATCACAAATCTCCACAAAGTATTTATCTGAGGTATGCACTTATAGAAAAGAGTGGAAAGAAAAAAACAAGCAAAAGGAAAAAAAATGTACAAGTAGGGAGTGATCTTTTTTGTAACAACATCTTCATTGATTTGTGAGAATAAAATCAGGCCTATGAGGCATTATGTAGTTAAACCATTTTTCCCAGTATGAATCAAATTGTTCCAGCTTATGATTAACAGATGTTGTTATCTTCTCCATTTTGTAAATGTCTATGTAATTTCCATCCATGTATTTAAAGTTGGGCTCTCCTGTGATAACCATTTCCTAGTAAGAGCCTTTCTACCAGCCGCCAACAGTATATTCATTAAATATTTATCTCTTTTCAAGCATTCTTGAGGTATATATCCAAAATATATGGTCTTACTCTATAAGGGTATTTCACATCTAAAGATATCTTGTAGGGCATTATGTATCTTCCTCCAATAGTTTTTGAAAACAAGGCAGTCCCAAAAAATATGATAATGATTTGCATTTTGTTTTCCACAATTTCTCCAGCAAACGGGGATGTTACTATCATAATTGGATTTCTGAGATGGTGTAATAAAATATCTTATCAAGTTTTTCCATCCAAACTCCCTCCATTTCTGTGAACTGGTACACTTCCATTGATACCTCCATATTATTGCCCATTCTTCCTCAGATATAATTATCCCTCCTTCCTTCTCCCATTTTGTTTTAATGTATGAAGTCGAATGGGTTTTAAGATTTGACAACCCCTTATACATGCTTGAAATGATTCTACTGTCGTTATCTGAATTATATGCTTTTCTAAATAGCTCTATCAAGCATGTACTTGCCTTGGTTAGATTTTTTGGCGTCTTATTAGCATATTGTCGCATTTGTAAACCGATAAAAATCTTGTTTTTCTAATAAGTGTTTCTCTTCAAGCATTTCAAAACTGAACAGTGTTCCTTCTTTCATTATGTTGCAAAGAACTGTTATTCCTTTAGCTGTCCAGTCCTTAAAACTGGTATCCAATTTATTTGGTGTAAAATCCGAGTCGTATGCACACCATTTAACAATTGCAATATCTCCCTCTAGATTGTATTCTTTGATAGTATTTTCCATATTTTAAGAGTCAATTTCACCCATGGGTTATCAATAGTATTTTTGTATCTTTGCAGGTTGTTATCAGCCAAAATTGCTTGTATGGGGATGGGAAGTACCTGCTCCTCAATGTTTTTCCATTGAACGTCATATGATGGGTTTCACCAACATATCACAGCTCTCAACTGAGCTGCAAAATAATAATCTTTAAGAGAAGGTAGGCCCCATCTCCCCTTTTCCTTTGCTAATTGCTAAGTTTTGAGACGAACTCTAGGCCCTTTACCCTGCCAAATATACCTTGATAACATCTTATTCCATTCATTGAATTGATTTTGATTAATCTCTATTGGCATAATGATGCCCAAAAATTTGAAGGACTCTGTGTGCCATGCCCAAGGATATCTACTTTCAATTTCTCTTGGTGGGCTATAGTAATATGAAAGAAATTGGGTTTTATCTATGTTGATCTTGTATCCTGATAATTGACCATATTGTTCAAAGGATTACATCAATTTAGGTAAATGTAGTATGTTGGTTGCCCTAGATAGATAAAAATGTCATCCGCGTAACAAGCCAATTCATGCTCTGTCCCTTTAATAGTAATTCCCCTGATATCTTAATTTTGTCTGATGTATTGAGCTAATGGTTCCAGATATAACGCGAAGAGTAGCAGTGACCATGCACAACCCTGTCTCGTACCCCTTTCTAGGGTAATACTATTGATATATATCCATAATTTTAATCTGAGCAGTAGGGTTGTCATATAGTGTCTGTATAGTTTTAATAATTGTGTCTTGGAAACCAAATCTATGTAAAACTCTGTAAAGAAAATTCCAATTAACCGAATCAAATGACTTTTCAGCGTCCATGCTTATCATTATTGCTTCAATTTTATTTTTTTGTATATGATCCATAATGTGAAGTGCACTTCGTATATTGTCTTGTGTCTGGTGTTGTCCTATAAAACCTGTCTGATCGTCACGTATCAGTATGGGTAGAAACTCCTCTAATCATTTGGCCATGATGGAGGTAAATAATCTATAATCTACATTAAAAAAAAAAGAACGGATATTGGTCTAAATGACACGCATTCCATTTTATCCTTGCCTTCTTTCGGTATAGCTGAGATTATCGCTTCCTTCCAAATGGGTGGCATTTGTGCCTTTTTTAGAGCCAGTTCAGTGTGGGGAGTAAAACAGGAATTAACTCATTTTCAAATTCATTGTACCACTCTGCCGTATTCCCACCTGATCCTGGTGACTTGCTTAATTTAAGCCTACTAATTGCAGCTTTTAATTCAACTTCAGTTATGTCAGCAGTCATCCTTCTATTTTGTTCTTCGCTTAAATTGGGTAACTCCAGAGAATTCAAGAAGGTGTCAATTTGGGTTATGCTTCCCCGGAACTTTGGTATATAGAGTTTTGTAAAACACTTCAAAAGCTTCTTGAATTTCACTTAGCTTATTTTTTAAAATCATTTTCGTTCTTGTGTCCCTAATTCTATGAACTGTATTTTCTGCTATTTTTCTCAGTTTCCACGCCAATATTATCATAGATTTTGATCCACTTTCACAAAGTCTCTGTTTCAAAAACATTAAATTTTTCCTGATTTCTTGCATAGCCAAATTATTTATTTCATTCCTAATTCTTTTAATTTCCCGTGATGTATCCTGTGCCAAATTCAATTTGTGTTTTTCTTTCTAGTTCATTCAGCCTATTTTGTAATTCTTCTACTGTTTTATTCCTTATGTTTTTTCTTATATGAAGATATCGCTATAATTTTCTCTCTTAAGACAGCCTTCAGAGTATCCCATAAAATAGGAGGTGAAACCTCTCCATTATCATGAAATTCTAAGTAGAGACCAATTTCTTTTTAAATTTGTTCCTTAAAGTACGGATCACTGAGTAGACTTGAATTTAGTTTCCAAATACTATTCTTTGGTTGTCCGTCATAGACAAACCCTCCGCTCATTCGGGAACGTTGTATATTCTGATATTTTTCCGCCATGCTCTTCCCTCCAGGTCAAGCAGTTTACCTTCTTGGTGATTTAATATTTTTATCGTCTTACTCAGTATTCGTTCTATGTTTTGAATGCGATCTTCCACCTTCTCAATTCGAGTCTCTGCCACCGCTATTTTTTGATTGACGTTGGCGAGCTCTGACTTAATGTCATGTAGCTGCTGCTTTACATTTTTCTGGAACTCCATTATTTCTTTCAGGATTTTGATCATATTCGCCGCTTCGCCTGAATATGAGGCCCAGCGTCCGCCTCGCTAGCACGCGGTCGGGTAGGAGAGCCGCTCGCTGTACTCCTCTCGGCCGCAGGCTCCGCAGTGTCGCTTTTTTTATTTCCATGCTCTTTCCCCATTCTTGCCCCTCTTTTCAGTTCAAATATTTTTCGAAAAATACTATAGTTGATGGGTTAACGGGGCTTAATACGCGTTTTTCCGGAGGAGCTAGTGATTTAAGCTACCATTCCCGACGATGACGTCACCGGAAACCCGATTATGTATTCCCCTCCAGAGATACTGCGAGACCTGCCAAGTTCTCCAGCACTTTGTGTGTCTTGCTCATCACTGTGAAACTATTTCGTAATGTTGCCTTCCTCTTTGGCTTTATTTTCGTTTTGCTTTTAGGTAACTTCTCTGAGTTATGATACTGCCCGTAAAACTTTTTTTGGCAAATGTCTCTAATGTGCAGATGAGAACAAGAGAGCTCAATATAAATGAATGTAATTTTCTTGATAAGTAATAAACGGTTTCCTTTTTGTGGGTATTTGAGACTTTACTGTGAGTTGGCTAAATTAATGGGAACTTGTAATGGGAACTTTTTAACAATTCATTTCTTTGCTCTGTAGAAGTTGATAATTACATTGGGTTTCCTAAATTACTGAAACTGCGCCTCGCAACAGCTCCACATGCTGGCTTTCAGAAACTGAGTGCCCAGCTCTGGACACCTCCTGTGCCTAATAAAAGAAAATCCAGTACATGTATGTTCGTAGTCTTCTGCTTCTGTAACCCACCCACATCAGGTGTTGCCGTGTTCTGCCGGAGCAGCCGGGGGGAATCCAAGCACTCCTCGCGGAGGACGTTCAGACATCTTACGGCTGATATCGGGATTGATCTCTGGTCTCCGGCGCTTCGAGTTATATCAGCGTCCCGCTAACCTGTGCGCTACCCTGGCGATAAAGTCAATGCACTCAGTCTTTTTCACAGAATTAGGTTATCAAGAAATAGAGGGCAGAGGTATAGAGTGACCGGGAATATGTCTATCAGGAACTTTAAGGGCTGCTTCCTCACACAAAGCATCTAAGGTATCTATGTGGAATGAAGTGGGACATGCTTGGTGGGACGTCTTGATCAGCATGGACCAGTTGGGCGGACAGATCTGCTTCCGTGTTGTTTGATAGTATGGACTTGCTTATTTGATGCGTGTTTATATAGTTTCCATTATAAGATGTGCGAGCAGCTTGCTGAATATATGGACAACAATTCAATGAAACGACCTTGCATTTTACTAGAGCCATTCGTGTCCTGGTTGCTGACCAGAGACATTTCTTTCCTTATGCGTTTTCTGAGACATGTTAGACGTTGGTGAGATCAAAATTCGTTTCTTTTCTTGATGTGCCCTTGAGAAGTTTTTGATGCGTTATACGAGCATACAGTAAGAAATAGGAACAAGGGTAACATCGAGCCGGCTCGCCATTCAATAAGATCATGATAGATCTAGCCATGGGCTCACTTTCACACTCATAACCCATCGTCCCCCTACCATGTAAAAATCTATCCATCTTTGTCTTAAAAATATTCTGTTTGTAAATGAGTTTTTCCTACAATATGCATAGGTGGGACAGACAAATATATGGCAACAGCAACATCAAATTATACCAAAGGATGGAAATAGTGTCCTGTGGAAAGTCATAAGGTGGGAATGTGACTTCACATTTGACTATTGGAGAAGAAACTTTGGTCAGCTAACAATAAATGCGGTAACTAAGGTGAACTTCACAACCCAACAGACTGATACAGATTGATACAGTGGGACTATGTTGAACCGAGCAGCCACTGGTTGCTCATTTGACAGAAGACTGGGCTCGAGTTGTGGCGGAAGCAAAACAGATAATCCATCAATGGACTAAATGTGCGAAAGTTATTATTACATGCTGATAAATCAAATGAAATATTGATTGATCCAGATTCTTGGGATAAGTTCTGGAATTGGGGAACAAATATTCAAATACATCCATGGGTGAGGATAATATCGCATGCTGCTGTAATGGCAATTTTATGTATGATCATAGTGGTATTGTTTAATATATATATATATATGTATACATATGTATATGCATTTAGGGTGCATGGATTCATTGAAGAAATGGTACCTTTTTCTGTGTATAAGAGCACAAGAACAAAAGAAATATGAGCAGGAGTAGGCCATCGGGCTTATCGAGTCTGCTCCACCATTCAATAAGATTATTGCTGATCTGACCATGGACCCAGCTCTCCCTGACTGCCTTTACCCCATAACCCTTAATTCCCTACTATACAAAAATCTATCGAACATTGTCTTAAATATATTTACTGAGGTAGCCACCACTGCTTCATTAGACGTAGAATTCCACAGATTCACTACTCTCTGGGAAAATCAGTTCCTCATCCTCTCCCCCGAATCTTTAGGCTATGGTCCCTAGTTCCAGTCTCGCCTACCAGTTGAAACAACTTTCCTGCCTCTATCATATCTATCCCTTTCATATTTTAATACGATTTTTTAAATCTTACATGGGATTAATCACGGAACCTATAGACCAGCGAGGCTCACGTCAGTGGTAGGGAAATTACTGGAGATTATTCTTATGAATTCATTGCCAATTATCCCTGTGTATGCCTTGTGAATTTAATTGAGTTCTGCGAGAAGATGACGAACACGATTGTACGTAGAGGTGTGGATTTTGATTGCATGGAATTTACTAAAGCGTTTCTAAAATCGGAGGCTTGTTCGGAGATTAACATAGAAGGAGTTACCTGAAAAATTGCTCGTTGGATTCAGAACTCGCGTGCTTACTGAAAAAAGACATCTGTAATTATTTGTGATTTACTTTGGTTGGCTGTTTCTGTCTTCACCTTCGTCCGTCAAAAACGTATTTTTTTCCGGTGACAAAACATTTCATTTTTTACTCCCATATTCTTTCCGACATGTCTGTCAATGATCTTGCCTTCAGCCAGGATGAGGCCATCTTGATGTGCAGGAGAAATGCATCGTTTACTGGCGAGGAAGCCTGCAACCTCATGGCTTGAGGATCAATTTCTCCTTCCGGTAAAATTTTCAGTAACCCCCACATCCCTATCTATTAGACAATAGACAATAGACAATAGGTGCAGAAGTAGACCATTCGGCCCCTCGAGTCTGCACCGCCATTCTGAGATCATGGCTGATCATTCACTATCAATACCCAGTCCCTGCCTTGTCCCCATATTCCTTGATTCCCCTATCCATCAGATATCTATCCAGCTCCTTCTTGAAAGCATCCAGAGAATGCATCTTCCGAGGCAGTGCATTCCACACCCCCACAACTCTCTGGGAGAAGAAGCTCTTCCTCAACTCTGTTTTAAATAACTGACCTCTTATTCTCAATCCATGCCCTCTGGTACTGGATTCTCCCAACATCTGGAACATATTTCCTGCCTCAATCCTATCAAATCCTTTAATTATCTTAAACGTTTCAATCAGATCCCCTCTCAATCTCCTCAATTCCAGCGTGTACAAGCCCAATCTCTCCAATCTCTCTGCGTAAGACAGCTCTGCCATCCCAGGAATCAACCTAGTGAATCTACGCTGCACTTCCTCAATTGCCAGAATGTCCTTCCTTAAACCTGGAGACCAAAAGTGTACACAATATTCCAGGTGTGGTCTCACCAGGGCCCTGTACAAATGCAAAAGAACATCCTTGCTCTTGTATTCAATTCCCCTTGTAACAAAGGCCAACATTCCATTTGCCCTCTTCACTGCCTGTTGCACTTGCTCATTCACCTTCATTGACTGGTGAACTAGGACTCCTAGGTCTCTTTGCATTTCTCCCTTACCTAACTCGACACCGTTCAGACAATACTCTGCCCTCTTGTTCCAGCTTCCAAAGTGGATAACTTCACATTTATTCACATTGAATGACATCTGCCAAGTATCTGCCCACTCACTCAGCCTATCCAAGTCTCCCTGTATTCTCCTAACGTCCTCTTCGCATGTCACACTGCCACCCAGTTTAGTATCGTCAGCAAACTTGCTGATATAGTTTTCAATGCCCTCATCTAAATCATTGACATAAATCGTAAAGAGCTGTGGTCCCAATACAGAGCCCTGTGGTACCCCACTAGTCACCTCCAGCCAGTCTTTGCTTTCTATCTGCCAACCAGTTTTCTATCCATGTTGAAACCCTGCCCCCAATGCCATGAGCACTGATTTTACTCACCAATCTCCTATGTGGCACCTTATCGAATGCCTTCTGAAAATCTAGGTACACAACATCTACTGGCTTACCCTCATCTAACACCCTTGTTACACCTTCAAAAAACTCCAACAGATTAGTCAAGCATGATTTGCCCTTGGTAAATCCATGCTGGCTCGGCCTAATCCTATTTCTGCCATCTAGATGTGCCACTATTTCGTCATTAATAATGGACTCAAGCATCTTCCCCACGACTGACGTTAGGCTAACAGGGCGATAGTTCTCCGTTTTCTCCTTCCCTCCCTTCTTGAAAAGTGGGACAACATTAGCCACTCTCCAATCTTCAGGAACTGATCCTGAATCTAAGTAACATTGGAAAATGATTACCAATGCATCCGCAATTTCCTGAGCCACCTCTTTTACAACCCTCGGATGCAGACCATCTGGACCCGGGGATTTATTAGCCTTCAGTCCTACCAGTCTACTCATCACAGTTTCTTTCCTAATGTCAATCTGTCCCAATTCCTCTGATATCTTATGACCCTGGCACATCCATACATCTGGGAGATGTATCCTTGTGTCCTTGTGTCCTCCCTGGTGAAGACAGATCTAAAGTATGCATTAAATTCTGTTGCCATTTCCCTGTTTCCCATAACAATTTCTCCCAATTCATTCTTCAAGGGGCCAACATTGTTCTTAACTATCTTCTTTCTCTTCACATAGCTAAAAAAGCTTTTGCTATCCCCTTTTATATTCCTGCTGTTCCTTAAAACTTTCCCAATCATCTGTATTCCCACTCATCTTAGCCCTGTCATACTTCTTTTTCTTTAATGCTATACAATCTCTGACTTCCTTTGTCAACCACTGTGGCCCCTTCCCCCTCTTTGAATCCTTCCTTCTCATTGGAATGAACTGCTTTTGCATCCTTTGTATTATCCCCAAGAATATCTGCCACTGCTGATCCACTGTCTTTCCTGCCAGGGCATCCGCCCATTTAACTTTGGCCAGCTCTTCCCTCATGGCTCCGTAGTCTCCTCTATTTAATTGCAACACTGACACCTCTGATCTGCCCTTATCCCTCTCAAATTGTAGATAAAAACTTATCATGTTATGATCACTACTTCCAAATGGCTCCTTTACTTCAAGATCACTTATCAATTCCTGTTCATTACACATCACCAAGTCCAAAATAGCCTCGTTCCTGGTTGGCTCAAGCACAAGCTGTTCCAAAAATACATCCCTTAGACACTCCACAAACTCCCTATCCTGGGGTCCAGCACCTACCTGATTCTCCCAGTCCACCTGCATGTTGAAATCTCCCATAACGACTGCATTACCTTTAGCACATGCCAATGTTAACTCCCTAATCAACTTGTACCCAATAACCACGCTACTGTTTGGGGGCCTGTACACAACACCCATTAGGGTCTTTTTACCCTTACCCCTCTTTTTACCCCTCTTCCCATATATCTGTCTCTACGATAGCACGTATACCCTGGTACACTCAATTCCCAGGCCTGATCCCCTTGCAGCCATGTCTCCGTTATCCCAACAATATCGTAGTTCCCCATTTTCATCTGAGCTTCAAGCTCATCTGTCTTATTTCTGACACTACGCGCATTCAAGTGTAGAATTCTTATCCCATTCCTCCTCTCTTTGCTTAAAACACTGTCTACTGTACCTAACCCAGCTCCTTGAACTTCCATCGGGCAAATTGCACCCTGAATTTTGATGACCTTCTCAAGATCACCCAAACCTTGTACACATTTAACCATTTAACCCCATGCACCTTCTGACCAACCCTCTGGATCTGGATCCCTGCCCCCTGCACATCTAGTTTAAACCCCCCCGAGCAGCACTGGCAAATACTCCTGCAAGAATGTTAGTACCCCTCCGGTTCAGATGTAGACTATCCCTTCGAAACAGATCCCAATGTCCCTGGAACAAAGACCAATTATCCAAAAACCTGAACCCTTCCTTCCTGCACCATGCTCTCAGGCTCGGATTAATGTGCATAATCATTCTATTCTTCGCCTCACTCGCACGTGGCACAAGTAGCAATCCCGAGATTGTCACCCTGGAGGTCCTGCCTTTCAGCTTCACTCCTAACTCCCTGAACTCTCTAAGCAGGACCCCCTCACTCACCTTACCTACATCATTGGTCCCTACATGGACCACTACATCTGGGTTCATGCCCTCACTCTCAAGAATAGCCTGCACCCGATCTGAAATGTCCCGGACCCTGGCACCAGGGAGGCAACATACCATCCGAGACTCCCGATCTGCCCCACAAAATCTCCTATCTGCCCCCCTAACTATAGAGTCCCCTAAAACTATCGCTCCCTTCTCTTCCCTCCTCCCCTTTCTAGTTGAGGGTTCAACCTCTGTGCCAGAGGCAGGACTACTACAACTCATTCCTGGTAGGTCATCCCCATCAACAGTATCCAGTACGGTATACTTATTGTTAATGGGAATGGCAGCAGGGGTGCTCTGCTCTCTCTGCCTGCTCCCCCTGCCTCTCTGGACCGTCACCCATCTGCCTACTTCTTGGTTTTTTGGTGTGACTACCTCCTGATAACTCCTATCTATCTCTGCCTCCACCTCCCGAATGATCCGTAGTTCATCCAGCTCCTGCTCCAACTCCCTAACTCGGGCTGATAGGAGCTGCAGCTGGACGCACCTTTTGCAGGTGTGGTCATCAGGGACAACTGTGTTGACCCTGACCTCCCACATACTGCATACGGAGCACACCACTGCTCTGACTGTCTCCCCCATACCTGAACTGAATTAATAGAATGTCTAAAAAGCACCTAGCGACCTTACCTTCTTCCCCTCAGCGAGCAATCACACAAGCTTACCGAAGTCCCCTTACGCCGAAGCCCACTTAGCCAAAGCCCAGGACTCTGCTTCCACCGACTCCGCTGCCCGCTCTGAAAAGAAGTCCTGCCTTTTAAAGTGCTATTATCCCAGTGTCTGCACTGTACTGTAAGTACTTTAAACCTTGTTTTATAATGTTGCTTATATTGTACATTGATGCTGTTATTTATGTATTTGTGCTCATTATATTCCATATACTGAATTTTACTTCTAACTTTAATTTTATGCAATTATTCCCTGTAATTCTTGAATGCCTGTTTCATGTCACGCTAACACACCACAGCCAACTGCTAATGCATTGAACTGTATACGGTGAATAAAGTTAATTGTTGATCCTTGAAGATGGAGTACACGGAGATCGGCATTGATAAGCAGGGGCGGGTAAGCCGTTTGAACTGACTTGACTGTAATCTATGAAAGGTAGTTCAAGCTCGTCATGTTTCTCGTTACTACTTCATTCGACGAACAGAGAGCAGCCGACAAAAGACAAACCCACTGTGAACCCACCGCTAAGTTGTCTCTTTATTAAGTGCCATGTTACAAAATTCAATCTCAATCGTCTCCTGGTGGATCTCTCCCCAATTTACAAACAGAAGTTTAGACACAGCATAGTGAGAAACATTCTGCATAGGATTACGTGTACCAAATGATGAGCGACCAAAACATACATCTCTATATTTATTAAACATTTTTCCAGTTCCCAGAAACGGACATTTGCTACAGAATTACATTGCAGAAGGCGGCTGCACAGCCCCAGTGCGGGTTTCACTGCGTTGGTGAGCTGCCACCCGGCGGGGCCTCACTGCGCACAGGCGGACGAAGAGATGGTTTTGCGCAGCGGCGAGCTCAGCGAACTGTGACTCACGCTGCAGGAATAGCTCGAGCCCTTGTTCCAGGCAGCGGCGGGAACCTGCAGGTAACTACTCAGTCTGTAGGTCTGGTCGGTGTCCAGGGACACGGCGCCTGTCGTCACGCCACTCTTTGTCTCCACGCCACCCACGCTCCAGCGCAGAGCGACCAATCCAGGCTTAAAGCCGCTCACGAGGCAGGAAAGAGTGGCAGAACCTGAGCCGGTCTCATGCGGGGAGGGAGGGAGCAGGAGGACCGAGGGCTTTCTGCTCTCGCTACCTGTGTGTGAGAAAGTGGTGGGAGAAAGAAGAAAATATCATCATTGACCTGTGAATTTCTGAAACAGCGCCACCGACTGACCGAACTCCGTCAAATTAAGATTCAATGTACCAACTGCAGACAATCCGTGAAAATTTGGGTACAGAATGCGACCATTCGACCCATTGTCAAACGCTATCATGGGATTGTTGCCCACCCCTCAGGTCAGGTCAGGTATATTCCACGCATTTCACGCCTTCCTGTTCTCTTTGCTGAGGCAGGTACCCGGAGGGGGGGAGCGGTGGTTACGAGAGGGCGGGGAGGTGGGAGACACACCAACAAATCCCCAAATCTAAATTCTAGCTACTATATGGTTATAGATATTTCAAATCTAGCCTTTGTTAGACGGGGTCGGTCCGTGATTGGAGTGGCAATGTAGATATCGTTAGCTCGCCGTCCATTAAGACAACAGGAAGTGGCGAAGATACAGAAAGTTGCAGAGCGCTTTTTCTCTTTGACATCTTCAAAGTCTGTTATTTTTCTTTATTGTATTTGGCCATACTGACGCAATTCTCTGTCACAAACTACGAAACGTTGACTTATAATGTTAACACTGGTTTGGACAATTAATCTCTATTAAGTTTAGGATTGAGTGCGGAAGATTTGTTGGAGATTATTTTGTGAGATTATTATTAGTGGAAGATTATTTTGGAATATGAGGAAGAGATTAATGGGTTAAATGACTGGACTTTGGAGTCCTGCTGCCTCATGAGGAAATTTCAAAGGTTGAATCAAATGTAGAAGTATTTCGACAAATCGATACTTCCGCCATTGTTGAGCCAGCTAGTAGTCCGATTGAAATGGGAATTTCTTCGGAATCGTAATTTGATCTAGAACGAGAAGTTTACTTACTCTTTATCTCCAGGATCGTCCCCGGTCCATAGAACCAAGCCACGCCACTTTCCCACACTCTGCAGTAATAGACGGCGGAGTCGCCGGGCTCCAAGCTGCCGATGGTCAGGATGTGACTGTTGGTGGAGGTGTCTCAGACGGTTGGAAACGTTCAGTGATGCCGGGTCCTCTGTAAATGCTATTACCAGTGGTATGGCCTATCAGCCCCTCCGGCCTCTTCCCGGGACGATGTCGGTCCCACCCAACATTGTAACTTCCAACGTTTCCATTCTGTATTCGGCACTCTAAGCGGGCAGTCTGTCCCGCGGAGACAGGTCCGGAGACTGGGGTCTGATTGAGGACTGGGGCCGCCAGGATACCTGTAATAAGACACAATAAAACTACCAGGTAATTTGCAGACATCAGAAGTGTTATCGATCGTTGAAAACTCTCAGAAAAATGGTTTTCAAAGTTTCAACGAATTTCTTTGCAGATAATTCGTGCTTTAACTAAACCACTTCTCACCTGGTAAATGGACCATTAGAGCCCACAGGAAATGCAGAATTGTGGACATTCCTTCGGTCAGTGAGCGTCCTAACATCCAAACGAACCGTGCGCTGTTGTGCAAACACCGGGAGTGGCTCCGGTTCTAGAGTCTGCAAACTGGACACTCCAGGCTCTTTATTAACCGGAGATGTTAATGAATGGGAGGGGCAGAGGCAGGATGGGGGCGGAGACTGACCACCTGTTCTCTGGAATCTACTGCTTGCGAATTCCATGATCGTAAAAATATTAATCTCTACCAAAATATTTTTATCTAGCTATGTTATATCAGAGATCCAAGGCAATCCGGTCTGATCAATATCTAGGAACTGAACTGGGGGTGGACATAATTTTAGACATTTGATGACGGCTGCATTTAGCAACATGTAGCAACTAATGTCTGCCTTAGCGAGCGACCAAGCCTACTCTCTTGAAATAGTCCCTGTAACCGTATTCAATACAGACTTATGAATGTACTGACGCAGTTCCTGTGTTTGGAAAATCATGTCATAAACACGATTTTCTGTCAGGAATTAAATAAAGCTGATCGCAACTATTCATGAATCAGAATCGCCTCATGATCAAAGTTTAAATTCGAAGTTAATTTATTATTAGGGTATGTATATGTCGCCATGTTCTATCCCGTGATTCATTTGCCTGCAGGGATTCACAGTAGTACAATGACATACAACATAATCAATGAAAAGCTACACAGAAAGACTGACAAACATTCAGTGTGAAAAAGAAAACAGACTGCGAAAATAGAAATACGAACAATAATGATATTCATTATAATTATGTAGTTATATAAAAATGAGAACATGATTGTAGATTCTTTGGAAGTGCGTAGAACAAAAACGCTATTGAATCGATGAAAACCTATAAACAAAGACCGACAGGTCATCAATGTGCAATAGACAAACTGAAAAAATACAATAATAGTTATTATTATTATTATTATTATTATTACTATTATTATAATAATAAGAGGGAAATGAAAGACTTTGGAACACGAACAAGTTGTACACTATTCTGATAGTAATATCTACAAATGTTGCCTTTCCAAAGGAACTACACAATCGCATTAAACAATTAGATCTACGTAGTAATATTTATGTAAATCTTCAGAGTGTCACAATATCCAGCTAGTAAATGGACCATTAGGATCCATATACTACTTTTAGATTCGATTTCTGTAGGTATTTAGAATAGGACAAAAACGATTGAATAGAATCAATGAAAAACTATACAGAAACCAACAATCAGCAAAAGGAAGACAAACTGTGGAAATTTAAAACATAAATTAAGTAATGAGACTGAGAACATGAGTTACAAAGATCTTGAATGTGATGTGTAAGGTCGGGTAATTAATGGCAAAAAACTGCATCACCTGACCTAACAAAAACGCTCCTTGGATCAGCTGCGGGATGGCATTCTCGTGTTCAACATGGAAGACCACAGCTCCAACAACTCCTGTATTGGCCGCATTATCATCGCCCTGAAAACCGTCAGCTCTTTGTACCTGCAACGAGAGCCATTACAAAATGATTACGGACAACAGTTGGCCTTTCAGTCACTGGACCATCGCAACCTCCCCTGCCATTAAATAACTCTGCAGGTCATAATTTTCCTGGGTTCCGCGTTTCAGCACGAAATCCATAAGCTTCAATTCCTCCTGTATCTGAAGGTCCCTCAAATCCTTTATCGAATATACTCAGCGACTGATCATCAAGTTCACAGAAAAAAATCCAAATTTCTTTCTGATTTCGGTCCGGAGTGACACAAATTGTGTTTTGATACATTGACACTTGATTCTAAATACCCCGACCAGGAAAACTATTACCGATGTATTTCCATCAGTTCTGCTTAATTTCTTTTTGTACGGAAATCAACGGTATTAACCATTGACATACTCGTTTAATCAGTAAATTCTCATATCCTGTCCGGGAAGATCCGACCTCGCACGGTATTCCAATTCTGATCACATTAGTTCCCTTTCTTATTGCTGGAAGACATCCGCCATGGACATTCGCAAGCATGTCCAGGGAAGTAGGAGAGTGGGGCATGGGGCATGGGCAAACCCATCCCGAAAAAACCCAAAGCAACAGAAACGCCAGCAGAAGCTCCAAAAACCCTTATTTCCTGAAAGAGAGAGGATTTGGGCCTCGAAGACATATGAAGTTGTATGGCGAAAGTGGACGAAACTGGATCAACGTTCAGCTCAGGACATAGGACTCTGGCGTGCTACTGTCGGCAGCCTTTGCCCCAGTAGGGGTGATGGGCTTAAGAAGAAAGGAACATCATTGTTTAACGCTCAAGTGCACATGAGCACACGCTAATGTAAACCCACCGTCTACTGGTGGCTTTATTCTATCTACACATTAACTTTCAGAGATCTGTACACACGCACAGGAGCCCTAACTTTATCATAATCAGGTGGGGAAGGGCGGTGGTGATGGGTCCTGGAGGTGAGCTCCCACTACATGTCAAATGGTCCTAATGGTGTACGTGTGAAATAGCCGCTGACCACCAAGTTTAGATTCTGGGCTCCACGTGATGTTTAACTGTTAAGCGCGCAGTAACCGTTCCAATTAATAGGATATTCCAATACTCCATTAATCCAATGCCTCACTATTGACTATTAAGAGACAAAGTCGTCTTACCGGTACCTGAAACCCATTTGCTTCGGCCAGATAGGACTCGTTAGCCAAGGTTGGTAGCTGATCTACGAGAAGGAAATCTCTGAACTCAAACTTCCACTGCCTTGCGGGAATACCCACTCAGGGGGAAGACTTCGGGAGTAAACTGTGAGGACATATATCAAGCTGGCAGTCCTACATTGAGTTCCATACTGACTGACAACTCCTGCGGTGCTACCAGTGCCGAACTGTATAGGTTGCGTCGTGAGCGGGGAGCCTGCTGTAAGGGCAACAGCTTGTTCTCCATATCATACTGTCCTGGCTTGTGACAACCTAGACAACTAGGACGAGACATCTATGGTCGTACTCGACCAGGGGAGAATTTAAATAGAAACAGACTCAAGGCATTTCCCTCACTATTGATTAGCAATACAAAGTTCTACTGTATCTGCAGAAGCAGATGATCTAACGTTGAACCGCATGTTGTACCTCCGTGGGCTCACCTAACCCATCTGTATCAACTCTAACCTCTCCAAAACGCCACAAAAAGCAGATAAATTTGTGTCATCACACCTAGGGACTTCACACGTAGCTCCTAAATTCAAACATGTGATTGAAATTGTGAACAGCAATCAAGAAGATTTAAAGTGATAATAAATAGACAAGAAAATTATTAATACAGAGAACATGGTGAAGGGTGGCTGTATTTTAATGATACACACCAGCTCTTGTCAAAGTTAACGTCGAAGTAAATTTATTATGAAAGTGTCATGTATGTGAATTTAGTGCTACCTTGAGATCCATCAGTTCAGATTTGAGCCCACTGAAGTTATTCACGTTGGTTCAGGAACCTGATGGTTGCAGGGGAATAACTTCAGAGAGCCTGGTGTTGTGAGATCCAAAGTATTGTACCTCCTGCCCGATGGCAGCAACGATAAAGGATCAAGGCCTGGGTGGCAAGTTATTGTGGATGGTAAAATGGATTGCGAGAAGGCAGAAGAGTAGGGTTGAAATAGAAACCAACGATGATGAAATGATTACAAGGCGCAGAACTGCGAGTGAAGCAAATGGTCAAATTCCACTCCTATATCCTATTGTTCGACATAATTGAAGCAAGACCTCAAAGAGTTTTTTTCCTTCTTTAGCTTTTGCTAAATTCTAATAAAATCTTCTGTTTATGCAGGATATTCACTAGTTTCCACCTATTTTACTGTATTTCTTTTGTGGCTCAACAGAACCGTCACTCATGTTTTTACTTTCATAAACAGCACCAGTTCAGGCCTATTGTATTGCTGTGTCTCTCGTGTCTCTCTACTTTCCTCACCCCCTTCCCCTATACCCATTCCCTCTCTTTCTCAGCCCTCCTCTCTCTCTTTCTCTCCTCTGCTTTTCTCTTATTTTCTCTCTCTCTCTCTCTCTCTGAGTTTTTTTTTTGCTTATCAGTTTATTGACAATTAGAAGATTCTCTTCAACTGAGTTCAGCTTCTCATTCACTTGGCCACTACTAAAATCATTTACCTTAATCCGCTCTCATCCGTTATTTTTTCTGAGCGCGATATTTATTTAAATACAAATGCATTTGTACAATTCGCTACTTACCTCTTCTCCGGCCTTCAATAACATTGAGAACAAATGTTTTTCTCTGACCATTTCAGTTCTGATTGCACGGACACATTAGGTTGAGACGCCGGTGAGATATATATTCGCTATGGGTGGACATTTATATATCTAAATCAGTCAGAGGATAATGAATATGAGCCATATAGAGACATGGAGGCCGAATCCGTGGCTGCATTGAAGTCAGGGATTGATAAATTATTGATTGTTCAACTTTACAGGGAGAAGGCAGGAGAATGTGATTGAGAAAATAACTGATGGAATGACGGAGGACTCTTGATAGAACGATTGGCCTAATCTATTCCTGCATCTTATCGTCTGATATAACAGTAAGAAAACCAGCATTCTCCTTCTTCAGTTACATAATTATTGAAATCCAACAAATCCAACAGTTTACACACCATATCTTCTGGTTCTCACATTTTATTGTGTATATTCTATATTAGGAAACAAACAAATTAGATATAATTTGACTGTGAGAATTCGAAGGCAGCCTTTGTTAATTTACATTTCACTTTCCGAGCTGCTATATCAGCACTCCAGTATTGATAAACATATTGACTTCCCCCTTAGTACTGAGGTAATCTCTCTTTCCCTCTTCCCCACTCTGTCTCCCGTCTCTCTCTTTCTAAGCTCAATGTGCCTATCCAGGAGTCTCTTAAAAGACTGCATCGTATCCTTCTCCACCACCGACGCCCGCAGCCCATTCTGTGCATTCATCAATCTCTGCGTAAAATACGTACGTCTGACATCTTCTCTACACCTTCTTCCAAGCAGCTTAAAACCGTGCCCTTTCGTGTTAGCCTTTACAGCCCTGGGAAAAAGCCTCTGACTATCCACACGATCGATGCCTCTCATCATCTCATACACCTATATCAGGTCACCTCTCATCCTCTGTCGCTCAAAGGAGAAAAGCCAAAGTTCACTCAACCTGTTCCCTTAAGGCATGCTCCGCAATCCAGGCAACATTCTTTTAAATCTTCTCTCACCGTTTCTATGGTTTCCGCATCCTTCCTGTAGTGAGGCGACCAGAACGGAGCACATTACTCCAAGTGGGGTCTGACCAGGATCCTATGAAGCTGTAACACTACCTCTCGGTTCTTGATTGATGAAGGCCAATGCATCATATACATTCTTAACCACAGAGTTAACCTGCGCAGCAGCTTTGATTGTCCTGTGGACCCGGACTCCAGGATCCCTCTGATTTTGTGCACTGCCAAGAGCCCTACAATTAATACTATATTCTGCAATCATATTGGACCTAACAAAATGAACCACCTCACACTTATCTGGGTTGAACTCTATCTGCCACTTCTCAACGCAGTTTTGCATCCTGTCGATGTCCCGTTGTAACTTCTGACAGCCCTTCACACTATCCACAACACTCCCAACCTTTGTGTCATCAAATGAAATCTGTACGTTAATTCCTCAAAGAATGCAACATTTGCCCACTCAATACAGAGAAGGGGTTTCCGGTTAATTAGAACATGTCATGAACAGAATATTTTGGCTCAATTAAGTGGCTACGCCGATTAACCGGTGGTCCAAATATCCGGAATCCGTATAGATAATGACTAAACCTGACATCCACGGGAATACAACTATTAACGAGTCCTCTCCTCCCTTCCCATGTCAAGTCGTAGATTGCTCTCTTTCCAACGCCAACCTACCGTCCTTAGTTGTGGTGCGAACGTCTGTCCATTCTTCTCTCCTCCAGGGTTTCTGCGCATTTTAGTCCCAAGACCTCATGTTTGGTTCGGGTAACGGAGATTTTCCGGATATAAACAAACTGCTTTGGAACATAATTGTTATCTATATTGCCCTTATATTACCCTGCTTAATGCCGGCAGTACATGTGAAGATATCATTTTCCTATCCCATTTAATGTCATTTAAAACTGACTGAGCGACTGTGACTCTTTCCTGATACACACCAGTGTCATCGCAGATGAGAGGAGTTATATTTAAAACATAATTGGACCGGCCAGTCTGCTTTCACTGTGATTCAGTTGCTCTCATAAAAGGAAGAAAATTCTGCGTCAAGCATCATCTCGGTGCTGTTAATGATTTAGTTTCCCCATCGCCAGACTTCAGCTCTACAATATTTCTACAGCAGAGGAGCCACGTTTCTTTCCATCGTCACCAGTCTGCATCAGAAAATCTTTCCAGAGCGAGGCGTTCCTCTTACTCTCGCCTCACAACCTACCAATCTATCGACAAACATCTTTGCATCCACTCAGCTTGAATATTTTATTCTCAGATTTAATTGCTCAACTAATTGAGATTGCATTTGAGATGTTAAGCTGTGAGCTCTAAGTTCATCAATCCAGCCTCATTATAATCTACTTCTTTCCTTCATTACATAGATTTTAATGCCCATCCTTCTGACAAACCTTTTAGAGTGCTTCCTCGCGTGGTTCATTGTCAATGTTTGGTAAGTTCCAGTGAAGTCAGTTGGTTCGTTGAGATTTCAAACTCAAGTTTATTGTCATCTTACTGCACATGTACCCAGCGAAAGGAAATAACGTTCCACTGAATCACAGCACACCCACAAAATATAATACCGCTCACAACACATAAAACAAAATATTACCACAAATCTTTATAAAATATAATTCAAAAGTGCATGTAGTGCGCAACAGAGGTAAATAGTAAACAGCCCAGTGTCACAGAGACGAGACCTCAATGAAATATGGTGTTAGAATTCTTCGAATTGCCCTCATAAAGCCTTATAGTTTAGTGGATATTTTAAATATGTTCTGAAGATAACTACACATTCAAGTCAATTTCAGTGTGAGCAGAGTCCAGTCGCTTTACCTCTCGCCTCAAAGAGACGTTTATACAAACCTGTCCATTAGACCTGCATGGCGCTGAAGCGCATGCGTGGCTTTCCTTCCACTGGACCGAGGCCCGGGCTATGAACTGCGCCCCATAAGTAAACGTAGACGGCACAGGCCTGTTAAACTTACGACTGAAAACGTGAGAGGACCTAAGACTATCAGACACAAGACAAAGGAGCAGAATTAAGTTATTCGATCTATCGAGTCTACTCCGCCATTCATTCATGGCTGATTTATCACCCTTCTCAACCCCATTCCCCTGCTTTATCCCTATAAGTTTTGACGCACTTACTGAACGACAACCTTATCAACTTCCTCTTTAAACATACCAATGACTTGCCTTCTGCAGTCACAATGGCAATGAAGTTCACAGACTGTTTACCCTCGGTCTAAAGAAATTTCTCCTCGTCAGAGATGTGCTTTTATTCTGAGATTATAACCTTTGGTTCCAGACGGCCACTATAGGAAACATCCTCCCCAAATCTACTTTATCTAGTCCCTTCCAATCATCCTCCCTCATCTCATTCTTCTAAACTTCAGAGAGTACAGGCACAGAGATACAAGCGCTCTTCGTTCATTAACCCTTTCCCTGAACATCCCCGGTCCCTCTCCAATGCCAGCACATCTTTACTTAGATATGGAGCCCAAAATTGCTTACAATATCCCATGTTTGGTCAGATCAGAAACGACGGCAGGCAAGAGGCCACCTTCACCGAGAGGTGGGTTTCATTGGAGTAGTGTTCTCATGTCAGGGGCTTTTGTTTCACTTTGGACAGAAATTACATTTTTGTTTGACATTGGGTGCGGCTGATATTTTTTGAGTTTCACTGTTTAACTGATAGCCGACCAGAAGGATATTGAAGTGAAAATAACTAGTGTGTTTTTGATCAAAGGGAGAATCGGAGGAGATTGGGAAGCTGTAGAAAAGGGAAGTTGTGGCCGAGGGTCCGAAATATGTTGTCTGAGCTGGTATGCGGGTTCGAGAGCCAAATGTCGCCCTCTGTTCTTCTTTGTCTTAGTCTGAGTGAAGCTGGTATGGGGACGCCAACGGGGTTTGGAGGAGGTGTGATCTGAGATAATAAATCATTCCTTGATGAACTCGGACAGTTGTCTGTTCCCCCAAACTCGACCATGAGATGCTGCTCTGTCCAAGTAACCCAGCGCTGACGATGGTTCACAGAGTCGGTCAGCCTGTGTCTGTGAGTGACACTGATGCAGATGCGAAATATGTCATATCCCCGTGGGGACTGGGCGGTGTTTGCACAGCCTTTATTTAGCTACAGTTACACAAATTGATGCTGTTTCTGACTTGTTTGTTAAGCGGTGCAGATGGTGCGGTCATTGGGACCCGGAAAGGCAGAGAAAGAGCCGGGTGGTTAATTTAAAATCACTGAAGTATTTTCCATTGAGACAACGCAGTCAATGGCAAAGTCTCAGACTTAAGTTGAATCTCTAAGATGTTAATATTTTCAAACAATGTTATATTAAATGTACTGGCGATCTTTGAACTCCATAGAAGTTCTAAAAAAGCAAATGAGAGAGAGAGAGAGAGAGAGAGAGAGAGAGAGAGAGAGAGAGAGAGAGAGAGAGAGAGAGAGAGAGAGAGAGAGAGAGAGAGAGAGAGGCCATGTATCTGTGCCTGCGTGTGTGAGTGAAACAGAGCGAGTGAGAAGTGGATGCTGACTGTCACAGCTCTGATAAATTCACAATACTCATCGGGCAGTCGGATGAGATGAGTGTCCAGGGAAACATTCGGAGGTCAGCCAGGTTGGATTTTAGTTCTTGCAGTCTCTCTCATTCCTTGAAACTAAAAGCAGCACACTATGGTCTTTCACATGAACATGAAGAAATGGAATGTATATTTACATTTTTTTCACCACAGCTATCGCTATTTACTGAAATACACAATTTCTTTTATTACAAACACTTGCACAAGTTAGCACAGGAGAAAGAAACAATCTATGACATTTCTTAAAGTGATTACTGTGCTGACACATAAACAGTGAACAAACCAGCGGTGGCTCCTGGAAACCGCTCCTCTTTCAATAAGTTCATGACTGAGAGTCGCTGCAGAACCGTCTGGCTTATTCTCATTTCCTTGGAATCTCTCAGCGTCCAAGCACTTATCGATTCCCGTTTGCAACTTCGTTAGTGATTAAATTCCCAGCAGATCTCTGGGAAGGAGGCACAGAATCCTTTGTTTCACATCTGATATACTCTGTTAGTTCATTCAGTAACCGGAATTTCAAAGCATTTGCCTCTAATTTTTCTTAACTGCGGAGACTCAGGCGCATCCCTCTCAACATCTGTTCACCGGTGAATCCTCTCATCCAGAGAAAACAGTCTCCATAGCCAGTGTAAGATTTCATACAAGAAACAGACCTGTTTACAGTAAACAGACAGTCTAACCTCGGACCAGTAGTGATGCAGCAACATGCCACACTTTTGTAATTCACCTCCTTCCAAAAGGCCAAACTTTTCCTCCTCACTGCTTCCTTCAACGATTGGTAAAGTTATATGTCTGATGAGCCAGCATTGAATACCTGGGTGCAGACGGAAAATAAGACATTTTGGGAATGCATTTGTTTTATTCTTCTTAACACAGTCATTGCTACTGACTGAAATGCACAATTTGATTTATCACAAACACTTGCACCAGTGACCACCGGAGAAAGAAGCAAGCACAGTAACTCTTCTGCTCAGACCGTACACCATTAGACCATAGAATATGGGAGCAGACATCAGCCAGTCGGCACATAGACCTGCTTTATTATTCTATCATGGCTGATGTATCATCAAAGTTCAAAGTAAATTTATTATTAAAGTAGATAGATGTTTCCATATACAACCCATAGATTCATTTTCTTGCTGTCAATCTCAATATATTCGGTAACCATAATAGAATCAATCATCACCCCTCTCAACTACATTCTCCCTGCTTTCTGCCCGTAAGCTTTGACGCCTTCACTAATCAAGAATCTATCAACCTCTGCTTTAAATGCTATATATCGAATGTCCTCTACTCTGTAATTTTTATAATGCTCGGTAATTTTTATGAAAGGGAAGCATATTTGTTTTGATGCATAACGGACTTTTCTGCAATGACCACATAACAGAGAATTATATGACAAAATGCTTTTTTTTCTGTTATGAATCGTGCTCAGAATGACGGGTAATAGTAACTAAAAGCACTCAAAATTAACGTTAGAAATGTTTAGTTCCTACAGCAGAAAACATTTATTTAAACACTATCAAATCAGAATCTATGAGGCACAGTGATAGGGTTCAAAAATTGATTAATTTACATGTAATTAGATTTCATAACCTGAAAGATAGGCTACCAATTTAACAGGTTTCAGGCCATAAACACAACAGATTCTGCGGAATCTGGAAATCCAGAGGAACCCACACAGAATGCTGAAGGAACTCAGTTGAAGCAATATCTATGAAAATGAATAAAGAGTCCACTTCTGAGCGAAAACGATTTCAATCAATATTTTTATTTCGAATCCAGAAATGGCAAAGTATTTATTGTTGTCTACCCTTTAGTAATAAAGTTAGAGAAAAACTTCTTCATTGAAACCTGGATGGAAGTAATATATTGAGATTGATTTCATTCCAAATATGGCCATTTGTTTCAGGTTGAAAATGTCAGATGGATTTTAATGAAGACAAATGAGAGAAGTTTGACATCAGCAGGATAAACGAGGGTAGGATTTACACGGTGAAAGGTGGAACACTGAGGTGTGATAGAAGAAAGGGATCAGGGAATCAAAATCCACAATTCTTTGAAAGTGACCTTACAATTAGAGAGTCGCAAAGAGAGTTTTTGGGACATTGGCTTTCATGATGTCCTCTATTTGACCCTTCGGTGATTGTGCTTTTTCACTCATTTTATTGTGTTTCTTGGTTCGTGTGAATGCCTGCAAGGAACTGAAACTCACAGCAGTATACGGTGGCATACAGTTTACGCGCCACAATAAAATATTTATTTTGACATTTGATCTTTGCTTTTTTTCCAGACTGTTAGGACATTTTGTTATCTTTATCTAATCGTTGAACACATTGTTACATCGGGGTGCTGAAGGTTATGAACAGGAATAAGCTGTGGGCAACTAAAAGGAGTTGTTCTATAACTAAAGGGAAGAAGACTTCACATTCCCTTCCGATGGTTTATTGAATTAATTCCTCTTCTTTCTGTGAAAGTCGTATGATTTATGGAATAGTCTTCTGTCCGTGTTTAAAAGACGTGGCGGGCTGAATTCCCTCCACTACACCCGTGTAAGGACCTCCAGGAGCGGGGTAATCTGCTCATCAATCTGACGAAGGTTTCCTTTCCTTTCTGTTGCCAGACTCTGTTTTTTCAGGTCACACCTTACCGAGGTCCTTGATTGCTCTTTACCGTCACCTAATGTTCACATGTGGAACTGCAATCAGCTCATAGGATCGATCTGTACGGGTCCCGTGATCTAATTTTAAAGAACTTGTTGGATTATTTCACCTTTGATCCGCCCAAAGTATTATACAATGTACAAATTGATCGTAGACAATCTAGAGGTTCTCTCGTGTATGGTCTCTGGAAAACCTAGGCTGCCGGAAGCAGGTCGTTCGGTGACAGTCCGAGGGGGGAAAGCAAAGGAGAGTAGACAGGTAGTGCAGAGTACCCCTATAGCCATTCCCCTGAATAATAAGTTTACCGTCTTGGATGCTGTTGGTGTGAACGACAGACCAGGTGTGAGCCACGGTGGCAGAGCCTCTGGCACTGAGTCTGACCCTGTGGTGCAGAAGGATGGGACGGAGAAAAGGAAAGCTGTCGTCATTGGAGACTCCATAGTCAGGGGAGCAGACAGAAGATATTGTGGACGTGGGAAGGAAACCCGCATGGTTTGTTGCCTCCCGGGTGCCAGGGTCCGGGATGTCTCTGACCGGGTGCATGACATCCAGTTAAGAGAGGGAAAGCAAACAGAAGTCGTGATACATAGGCAGGAAGAGGGATGAGGTCCTGAAGTGTGAGTTTCAGGAACTAGGCAGAAGGCTGAAGAACAGGACCTCAAAGGTGGCGTTCTCAGGATTGCTGCCAGTGCTGCGTATTAGTGATGGTAAGAATTGGAGGAGATGGCAGTTAAATGCGTGGCTGAGGAGTTGGTGCAGGGGACAGGGTTTTAGATTTTTAGACCATTGGGATCTCTTCTAGGGAAGGTGGGACTTGTACAGATTAGATGGGCTGCACCTGAACTCGAGGGGGAGCAATATCCTTGCTGGTAGATTTGCTAGCATGGTTCGGGAGGGTTTAAACTAATTTGCAAGGGGGATGGGACCCGGAGCGATAGAGCAGTGAAAGAAGTACATGGAGTAAAGCAAGATCTAACATACAGAGAGGCTATGAGGAAAGAGCAGCAGAATAAAGGGTATAAAGGTAGTAAGGTAGAAGGGCTAAAGTGTGTGCACTTCAATGCAAGAAGCATCAGGATTAAAGGTGATGAACTGAGAGTTTGGATACATACATGGAATTATGATGTAGTGGCCATTACAGAGACTTGGCTGGCACCAGGGCAGGAATAGATTCTCAATATTCCTGGATTTCAATGCTTTAAAAGGGATGGGGGGGGGGGGGAAGGGGAGGAAGTGTGCCATTACTGGTCAGGGATACTATTATTGCTGCAGAAAGGGTGGGTAATGTAGCAGGATCCTCTTTTGAGTCAGTATGGGTGGAAGTCAGGAACAGGAAGGGAGCAGTTACTCTACTGGGGGTATTCTATAGGCCCCCTGGTAGCAGCAGAGATACCGAGGAGCAGATTGGGAGGCAGATTTTGGAAAGGTGCAAAAGTAACAGGGTTGTTATCATAGGTGACTTTAACTTCCCTAATATTGATTGGTACTTGATTAGTTCCAAAGGTTTAGATGGGGCAGAATTTGTTAAGTGTGTCCAGGATGGATTCCTGTCACAGTATGTTGATAGGCCGACTAGGGGCAATGCCATACTAGATCTAGAATTAGGTACGAACCGGGTCAGGACACAGATCTGTCAGTGGGTGAGCATCTGGGGGTCAGTGATCACCGTTCCCTGACCTTTAGCATTATCATGGAAAAGGATAGAATCAGAGAGGATAGGAAAATTTTTAATCGGGGAAGAGCAAATTATAAGGCTATAAAGCTAGAACTTGCGGGTGTGGATAGGGATGATGTTTTTGCAGGGAAATGTACTATGGACATATGGTCGATATCTTGCAGGATGTTAGGGATAAATTTGTCCCGGTGAGGAAGATAAAGAATGGTAGGGTGAAGGAACTATGGGTGTCAAGCGAAGTGGAAAATCTAGTCAGGTGGAAGAAGGCAGCATACATGAGGTTTAGGAAGCAAGGATCAGATGGGTCTATTGAGGAATATAGGGTAGCAAGAAAGGAGTTTATGAAGGGGCTGAGAAGAGCAAGAAGGGGGCCTTGGCGAGTAGGGTAAAGGGAAACCCCAAGGCATTCTTCAATTATGTGGAGAACAAAAGCATGACAGGAATGAAGGTAGGACTGATTAGAGATAAAAGTGGGAAGATGTGCCTGGAGGCTGTGGAAGTGAGCGAGGTCCTCAATGAATACTTCTCTTCGGTATTCACCACTGAGAGGGAACTTGATGACGGTGAGGACAATATGAGTGAGGTTGATGTTCTGGAGCATGTTGATATTAAGAGAGAGTTGGTGTTGGATTTGTTCAAATACATTAGGGGCCTGACGGAATATTCCCCAGGTTGCTCCACGAGGCAAGGCAAGAGATTGCTGAGCCTCTGGCTAGGAACTTTATGTCCTCGTTGCCCACGGGAATGGTACCGGAGGATTGGGGGGAGGCAAATGTTGTCCCCTTGTTCAAAAATGGTAGTAGGGATAGTCCAGGTAATTATAGACCAGTGAGCCTTACGTCTGTGGTGGGAAAGCTGTTGGAAAGGATTCTTAGAGATCTGACTAGATCTATGGGCATTTAGAGAATCATCAGGAACAGTCAGCATGGCTTTGTGAAGGGCAGGTCGTGCCTAACAAACCTGATAGAGTTCTTTGAGGAGGTGACCAGGCATATAGATGAGGTTAGTGCAGTGGGTGTGATCCACATGGATTTTAGTAAAGCATTTTACAAGGTTCCACACGGTAGGCTTATTCAGAAAGTCAGAAGTCATGGGGTCCAAGGAAGTTTGGCAAGGTGGATTCAGAATTGGCTTGCCTGCAGAAGGCAGAGGGTCGTAGTGGAGGGAGTACATTCAGATTGGAGGTTTGTGACTAGTGGTGTCCCACAAGGTTCTGTTCTGGGACCTATACTTTTTGTGATTTTCATTAACGACCTGGATGTGGGGGTAGAAGGGTGGGTTGGCAAGTTTGCAGACAACACAAAGGTTGGTGGTGTTGCAGATAGTGTAGAGGATTGTCGAAGATTGCAGAGAGACATTGATAGGATGCAGAAGTGGGCTGTAAAGTGGCAGATGGAGTTCAACCCGGAGAAGTGTGATGTGGTACACTTTGGAAAGACAAACTCCAAGGCAGAGTACAAGGTAAATGGCAGGATACTTGGTAGTGTGGAGGAGCAGAGGGATTTGGGGGTACATGTCCACAGATCCCTAAAAGTTGCCTCACAGGTAGATAGGGTAGTTAAGAAAACTTATGGGGTGTTAGCTTTCAGAAGTCGAGGGATAGAGTTTAAGAGACACGATGTAATGATGCAGCTCTATAAAACTCTAGTTAGGCCACACTTGGAGTACTGAGTCCATTTCTGGTCGCCTCACTATAGGAAGGATGTGGAAGCTTTGGAAAGGGTACAGAGGACATTTACCAGGATGCTGCCTGGTTTAGAGAATATGGAGTATGATCAGAGATTAAGGGAGCTAGGGCTTTACTCTTTGGAGAGAAGGAGGATGAGAGGAGACATGATAGAGGTGTACAAGATATTAAGAGGAATAGACAGAGTGGACAGCCAGCGCCTCTTCCCCAGGGCAACACTGCTCAGTACAAGAGGACATGGCTTTAAGTTAAGGGAAGGTAAGTTCAAGGAGGATATTAGAGGAAGGATTTTCACTCAGAGAGTGGTTGGTGTGTGAAATGCACTGCCTGAGTCAGTGGTGGAGGCAGATACACTAGTGAAGTTTAAGAGACTACTAGACAGGTATATGGAGGAACCTAAGGTGGGGGTTATACGGGAGGCAGGGATTGAGCGTCGACACAACATTGTGGGCCGAAGGGCCTGTAATGTGCTGTACTGTTCTATGTTCTAGAACAGGAGATCTTTCCTGTTCTCACTAGCATTTTGTTACTTTCAAATACGTTGTCGCCAACCTGACAATAAACACTCTGTCTGCAAATATTCAGATCACACCTGTGCAGCCACGTACGGCTGCAACTGACGGAAATTTGTTCCGATCCTTACCCAGGAGATGATTGAATAATTCAATACTTTAATAATGAAAAATGCATCTTAACGACACACGTGCCTCTAATTGACTGGCAGTGTTACTTAATCACTTAAAACCGCAGGCTCCCAGAATTCGCTAACTTTGTAACACTGCCCTTAAAGTTGCATGCAATATGTAATTACTTTTACATCTATCCCAATGGTTTTTGCGGTACAATCGTTTCCATCGAATGCCAGCGGAACAGCGAAGAACGTTTTTTTTTAAAAAAAATAACTCAAACGTTTATTTACTCACAAAATACCAACAACCATCAGAGATTTGCTGAACCGTTTACAATTTCAAATTAAAATTTGTCTCCTATTTTGTATAAAACATTCAATCCCCTTGGTAACCTATAGCTCCTAGAAATCCCCCACTGTGCCATTGTAACACAATGAACACTTTATAAGTATATTGGGGTATGAACGCAACCCTAGGAATGCTTCAGAAAACGGCTCGAAAAGAGCCCTCGATTGTCCATTGGGCCCGTGAATAGCCATGTTGTCCAGGCCAAGGAGAAAGCTCACCATTAGAAACGCCGAGCGACCCTTCGTTCGCCGTACTGAGTGACTATATATGAGGAGCGCGGGGCTGAAGTACAACCGGAACCTGAGGAGTAGCCCCGGGGGACACGGAAAAGGCTGCAACCTCTCAGACTCCATATTAAACATGATACACAGATTCCTTCCGGCCACAAAAAGAACATTTAGACAGGATGTCAGTGAACCGGCTCAGAAATCCATTGCACGGCACTGCCCAATGCAAAACCTTCGAGACTGACACTTGAAGGTCAGTCCACAGTGGCATATTCCTTTTTCTGTTTGTAATTTTTGCGGACATAAGTGTGAATTTTGAGTAGTTGTCCGTAGGCAATGAGACGGTGTGAACAACCTTATTATTCCGCTTCTTATTCCACGCACTTGAGTGTCTACATCACATCTGGGGATGAACCGCAGATTCGATCTTTCTGGTGAAGCGAAAACAGAGAGGCAATTTGATTGAGGCCGATAAAGCCTGCTTATTTTCATGTGGGATAAATAGTAGCTGCTTGTATTCAAAGACAATTTCAAGATGATCGAGAAAAGGAGAAGGCAGGGTAAGAACAACTAATTTTCATATTCAACACAGAACACGTTGCATCCGTTGCTTCTGTGTGCGCTGTATATGAACCCAACTGTTGCTTTTAAGAGGGAGTTCAATAAATTATTTGATAAAGTTCCATATGTAGGCTGGTCCAAGTGATTCCGTCGCTTGACATTGCTGTTGAAGTCGCGAATCATATCCAATATTGCCTTGGTGGGAGAAGCTAGTGAGTGGTAGCAGGCGTTTCTCCTGCAGGCTGGCAACCTGTGACTAGTGGTGTCGCACAGGTATCAGTGCTGGGTCCGTGGTTGTTGATCATTTGTTCTAATAATTCAGATGGTAATGTCGTAAACTATATTAGCAATTTTGCGTATGGCACCAAGATTGGGGACGTAGTGGATAGTGAGGAAGGCTATTTACGCTGGCAGCATGAAGTTGAGCAGCTGGGAAAATGAGAGGAAGTGATCGTGTGGATAGTCAAAGGCTTTTTACCTGGGCTGAAATGGTTGCCACAAGAGGACACAGGTTAAAGGTGCTGCGGAGTAGGTACAGAGGAGATGTCACGGGTAGGTTTTTTACTCAGAGAGTAGTGAGTGTGTGGAATGGGCTGCCGGCAACGGTAGTGGAGGCGGATACGTTAGGGTCTTTTAAGAGACTTCTGGATAGGCACATGGAGCTGTGGGTAAGCCTAATAATTTCTAAGGTAGGAACATGTTCGGCACAACATACCGACGGGCCTGTATTGTGCTGTATGTTTTCTATGTTCTATGAAAATAGGCTCAAAAATGGCAGATGGAATTTATTTCAAAAGACACTTAAGGAATGGTTCAGCAAGATAGTGGACAAATGCAGACAAATAGGACTAGGTTGGAGAGTCAATGGTAAGGTGGCGGCGTTGTTCTAACTGTGGCCATTCCCGGTCCAATCAAAGGCGTGCTTACGCGCCCTGTGCATTTTCTTTGCGATCGCAAATCTACGTGACCATAAGACATAAGAGCAAAAATATGCCATTCGGCCCATCGAGTCTGCTCCGTCATTCCAACATGGCTGATTTTGTATCCCTCTCATCCCTATTCTACTGCCTTCTCCCGTCACCTGGGACTCCCTGATTAATCAACAACCTATCAACTCCTGCCTTAAAATATACCAACTGAATAGGCCTGCACAGCCATCTGAGCCAATAAATTCCACAAATTCCACAGAATTCCACACTTACTGGATAAATTTTTTTCCATCTCTGTTCTAAATGGACGCCTTTCAAATCTGATGCTGTGCCTTCTAGTCGTAGACACCACACTACAGGAAATATCCTCTTTATCCAGATCTTTCAATATTGGATGTTGCAATGAGATTTCTACCATCCCCGCCGATTGTTCTAAACTCCAGCAAGTAAAAACCTAGAGCTATCAAACGCACCTCATATGTTTCCTCTTTTGTTGCTGGTATCATTCTTGTGAAGACTGATGCAAAGTAACTATTAAGTCCATCTGCTATTTCTTTATCCCCATTATTACCCCAGCAGCAGCATGTTCCAGTGTTCCAACATCAACTCTCACATTTCTTTTACCCTTCAACTATCTGAAAAAAACTTTTCTTATCCTGCTTTATATTATTAGGTAGTCAGACCTCATATTTCATCTTTTCCCTTCTTATAGCCGTTTTAGTTGTTTTTTTTGTTGAACTGTAAAAGCTTCCCAATTTCCCGGTCACTCTTGCTACCTTATATGCCCTTTCCTTGGCTTTCATGTAGCATTAAACTTACTTTGCAGCCAAGGTTGCTTCCCCCTGCCTGTTGAGGACTTATTCCTCTCTGGGACCAATGGATTCTGCCCCTTGTCAACTATTCCCAGAAACTTCAGTCATCTCCGTCAGTATGGTATCCTGCTCCAATCCACCTGGGCAAGCTCCTCTCTCATGCTTCCGTAATTCCCTTTATTCCTTTGCGATACTGATGTATGTGAGTTATGCTTCTCCCTTTCAAATTGCAGTATGAATTCAATCATAATATAATCACAGCCTCCTTATGTTTCCTTTACGTTCAGCTCCCGAATAAAATGCGGTTAGTGCGCAACACCCAATGTATGATAGATAGATCCCCGTGGAGGAAGACTGGAGATTATGGTGCGCGATTTCGTCCTAAACCATCTGGGAGCTCCAGTGCAAGGTTGTCTTCAACTCCTGGTTCGCTCTCTCAGTCTGGCTGTTGGATTGGGGATGGAAACCAGATGAGAAGCCTGTCGTGTCTCCCTCAAGAGAGCAAAAACTCTTCAAAAAGCGGGAATTTAACTATGGTACATAATCAGACACTATGTCTTGACGGAAGTCGTCGAGCTTGAACAAATATTGAACCATGAGTGTGGTGGTTTGTGGAGGGCAATGAAGTGGGCAGCCCTGGAAAATCGATCTACAACGACCAAGATGGTGATGACTCCTTTGGCCGGGACAGGCCAGTGATGAAATCTACTGAAAGGTTGGACTATGATTGGTGGGGCACAGGCAGTAGACATTGCAGACCCACAGGAAACTGGCGTGACGGCTTCTTCCGAGCGCAAGTGGGACAGGCAGATAGAAACTTGTCTCTTAATAAACTCCTGGATATGTCGAATTCCCGGATGTTCAGCCAGACGGGAGGAGAGACCCCATTCTAAAACTCTGGAACGTACAGCGGCAGCAGCAATCAGCCAGCTTGGGACGTCTCCCTTCCGAGCCTGACAGCTGGAGGTTTCCGGTTCCTCTCGGCTGGAGTCAGGTGAACGGAAAGAAAGGCACAGTGGTGCAGTCGGCTGTCCTCAGAAGAGCGCTGAGAGAGGACGGTTGCAATGCCGCCATCGGATGCATCCATCTCGACTATGAAAGGCTGTGATGGGTCTGGGTATTGCAGAATTGGGATAGAGGTGGAATGTCGCTTTAATTCCGAAAATGCTTGGACGGCATCGTCTGTTTAGTGAAATGCTGCCGAGGACTTTCTGGTGAGAGCAATTGTGGGAACCGCGATAGAGTCGAAATTCGGGATGAAGTGGTAATAAAAGTTCATACACCACAGGAAGCGCCGTGTCCATTTGACTGTAGATGACTTTGGCCACTCTGCAACTGCCAGAAATTGATTAGGGTCAAATTGAACATTGGACAGGGTACGTAGATAGGCCAAAACGGACACCTGGTCTTTATAGAACTCACATTTTTAGAGCTTTCCGTACAGGAGACGTCGGTGAGCTCTTCGGACACGCTGGAAGTGTTCCTGACGAGAACAGGAACAGATAAGGATGTCATCTAAATGTACATACTCAATCTGATTCAACATTTCCCTGGGCACATCGTTAATTAAGGCCTGGAGTACAGCAGGGACGTTGCACAGACCAAAGGTCATCGCCAGGTACTCATACAGGCCATCGGAGGTGTTGAAAGCTGCCTTACACTCAATCCCTTCTCTCCTGCGAACCAAATTGTAAGCATTGCGCAGATCAACTCTAGAAAATAGGAAAATCGCTCCTGGAGTTGTTGGGAAGCATCGGCCAGCAGGTGAAGAGAGTAGAGATTCTTCACGGTGCTGCTGTTCGGGGCCGACAATCGATTCAGGGAAACAGATTGCCATCATTCTCGCTCACAAAAAGAATCCCACTCCTGCCGGAGATGTTGACGGACGGATAAAATCCCTGGCCCCAATGCCTTGTGATGCTTTCCTCCATGGCCTCCGTTTCATAACCAGAGAGTGTAAAGATCCGTCCTCAAAGAGGACTCGTGCCTTGTAGGTGGCCTATGGCACCGTCGTGTGAAGATCGACATTTTGAGCCGGAATCCCAAACAGCTCCACATCTTTAGCTGACATAGTAGGGGATTCATGGAACGGTGCTTTGGCTGGACCCATACATGCAGACAGACATGCCCATACCCGTTCTCGGAGTCCTTTCAGAGACCAATCGATTCGTGGATTATGTCGGTATGAACAGGGGAGACCAAGTACTAGTGGCAGTTCAGGCGAATAAACTGGGTATGAGAGTTGTTCACTGTGGTCGCCTCGGAGAGCAAGTTGGAGGAGATGGGTGGAAAGGTGGATCTCGCCAGTGCCCAGAGATCGACCGTCCAGCGTCTTTTTTCTTAATTCCTGAGTCGAAACTCCCCTCATTGACTTTACAACTTGTCATCTCTTTCCAATAATTTTATATTATTTGTTTAGCAACAGAGGAACGCCAACCCCCTCAGCCTTCCTGCCGATTCTTTTGATACAATGTGTATCCTTGTATATTAAGCTCCCAGCTATAACATTTCAGCCATGATTCAGTGACGCCTAAAACATTACACTTGCAAATCTGCAACTGTTCTAGAAGTTCATCTGCCTTATTCTGTATAGTTCTCTATGCAGAACCTCGTCACTCGTTCTACCTGTGTCATTGGTACCTACATTGACCACGACTTCCGACTGTTCACCATCCCACTTAAGAGTGCCGAATACTCGATCCATTCGGGAATCTCGTTCTCACCCACAAAACCTCCTGTCCGTTCCCCTAACTAACGAATTCCCTATCACCACAGCGTATCTCTTCTTCCACTTTCCCTTCCATTCTGGGTACAGAGGCAGACTCAGTACGAGAAATCTGAAAACTGTGACTTTCCTGTTTAGTCATTACCACACTCCCGCCCACCGGACATTATCCTGTTGTTGAAGGCATAGCCACAGCGGTACTCTTTACCGGGTCCTTAACCCTTTTGACTCTTTGATTGTCATCCAAGTGCTTGCGTCCTGCACCTTGGGTGTATACTGCCTCGCCATATGTTCTATGCACCACTCCTTCAGTCCCCCGAATGATCCGGAGTTCATCCATTTCCACCTTCAGCTCCTTAACCCGGTTTGTTAGAAGCTGCACTTCTCGCATTTGTAGTGGCCAGTGATACAGGATGTCTCTCTGCCTTCGCACATCCCGCAAGAGGAGCATTGCACTATCCTGCCTGACATCACTACTGTCCAAACTGAGCAGATATAAAGAAAAGAAGGCAAAAAGACTTGAGCTTTTCTTTCCTTTGCTTTCTGTGTGTGAAGCCTCCAAGTTAAAGCCTTTAGATCACAACTCTGACTATGTCCACCCAGACAAAGGCCACTGCCCTTTCTCCTGCCTTTTTTAAACTTGCTCTTGCTAATCAATCCCAAACGTGGAATGGCCACTGGTCAGAGCCCTATTACATTGCCGCGACCCGCTTCTGCCTATAATCATCGAGCAGAGGACCTGATTGAGGTCCCCTGCTTTCCAAACTTCCGATGTCCGGAATGGCCGCTCGTTAAAGCTCTATTGGCTACAGACTAACATCATTGCCGGACTTGCATGTGTCCAGGTCAAAGGAGCAAGCAGGAAAATTCTTTCCAGATAGGAACCACCCTGTCTGTTTCAAAATCTACCATCTGGGTGCTCTAGAGATAGTGAAACCAATAAATCACGCCACCTGAGAATTTTCTTCTCCTCGGCAGTTATAAACATGCTGCGGATGATGGAAATTCAGAGCAACGCAGATAGCATCAACTGGCGAAATCAACAGGTCAGACTGCATCCATGGAAAGGAATCCAAGACTGGTGTCTCGGTCCAAAACGGCAACTGTTTGGCTCAACAGGGAAGGGTAAAGTCAGGCAGTGCTGTAGTTATAGGGTATTCAATAGTTAGGGGGACAGAAAGGAGATTCTATGACACAAAGGAGACAACAGTATGGTGTCTGTTCTTCCAGGTGCGAAGGTCCGGGATGCATCAGAGCGGCTATAGGATATTCTCAATGGGGAGGGTGAACAGCCAGATGTCGTGGTGTTAGCACCAATGACAGAAGCAGGAAATATGAAGAGATCCTAAGCAGTGAGCACAAAGAGTTAGTATCCAAGGTAGTAATCTCCGGATTAATGCCAGTGCCACGGGTTCGCGCAGGTAGGAATAGGGTGATAGCACGAATGAGTGAGTGGATGAGGTGATTTTTTTGCAGGACACAGAGTTTCAAGTTCTTGGATTATTGGAACCTTTTCTGTGGAAGGAGTAAGTTGGCCAGGAGGGACGGGTTGCACCTGAAATGGACGTCAGCCAATTACTTGGATGAAAATGTAGATGTTTGGGTTAGTAAATTTGCAGATGATACCACGATTGGTGGAGTTGTGGATAGTGCAGAAGACTGGCACAGAACACAGAGCAATACAGATCATTTGCAGACATGGGTAGAAAAATGGTAAATGGACATTAACTGCGATAAATATGAGGTATAGCACCTTGTTAGGGCAGATGCAATGAGACAGTACACTGTTAAGAGCAATATCCTTGTGTTGCTGAACAGAGAGATCTTTTGATCCATGCTGGTTGCTTCTTAGATTGACTACATAGGTCGATAAGATGGTTTAAAAGGATTGTGGTATACTTGCTTTTGTTAGTCGAGGCATTGAGTTCAAAAGTACAAGAGGTTTTGTTCTAACTTTGTAAAACTCTGGTTAGGCCACATCTGGAGTATTTCATACAGTTCTGGTTGCCTCTTTACATGGAGGATTTTGAAGCTTTGGAGAGGATGCAGAAGAGGTTTACCAGGATGATGCCTTGTATAGAGTGCAGGTGCTATCATGAGAGGCTGGATAAACTTCGGTGGCTTTCTCAGGAGCGGTGGTGGCTGAGCGGAGACGTGATAGACATTTATAAATTATTGAGAAACATAGGTGGAGTAGACAGGAAGTACAGTATCAGTCTCCAGGATAGGAATTTCTAATAGCAGAGGACATGGATTGAAGATGAGATGGGGTAGGTTCAAAGGGGATATGAGGGGTAAATTATTTACTCAGACAGTGGTGGATGCCTGGAAGGCACTGCCTGGTAACGTGATAGAGGCAAATACATTAGAGGCGGTGAAGAGACGTTTAGATAGGCACATGGATATAAGAAAGATGGAGGTATTTGGGTATTGGAAAAGTAGGAGGGGATCATGTTTGGGTATTTTTGATTTACGTTTTAGCTGGTTCGGTACAGCATTGTGGGGCGAATGATTTTTATTGTGTACTGTTCTAAACTCTATTAAATTTTTTTTATAGTTGCTGCCTGACCTGCTGAATTCCTCTTTAATTTTATGTTTAATTCAATCAGATACAGCAGTTACTCCGATCAAGCATTTGTAATTTTACCCGCTTTGCCTATCACCCAATTCTCTGCACTGCACTGTACACACTTGAAAAATGTTTTTCTAATGCTGTTTACATTGCTGTTTTTATGCAATTGTGTACGTTTTATTCTGCAGACCTACTTTAACCTCTTAGTTTATAATATAGATTTTTTTATTCTTTATAATTTTGAATAGCGTATTTTTGTTGCGTGTCACACCACACATCACGAAACATTTATAATGCAATTAAATGTATATGATGAGTGAATGCTTGATGTTGATGATGTATATGATGTTGATGCTTGATCCTTGCACAGAGAGAAATCTGATGTAGAACCGAAAGATCGACATTGACGGGGATCGACAGAATAACAGCTGATTTGACAGTAAGTGGCCCATCAGCGCCATGTTACTCGCTGCAAATTCATTCAATATACGTAGAGTAGCTGAATAAAGAGAGAATATTGTAAACCTGCCGCTATGTTGCTTTGTTATTATGATCTGTGTTACACAAAATGCAATTGTACCACGGTCACCGATAACAGGGAGCTTCTCCCCAGTCTACACTCGTCAGAAATTCAGGAACAGCACAGGAAGAAAGATTCTACACCGAATCATACGTTGTGAACAAAGGACATTCAAAACAGTCATTACTGAAATTATTCAATATTTTCCTTGCTCCAGAAAGGTACAGTACTATACCATTACATTGGCCAAACAACCTGCACAGCTTAAGAGAGGGTTTCATAGCATTATACAGGAGCGAACAATCTGCGTGAGCAGACAACTGGCGAAATATTGGACTATTGCGGGGAAGCGAGGTCACTGAGCTGTGGTTAATGCTGCAGGATTTTTTTTTTTTTGATAATTTGATCTCTCGTTCTAGGCAGCGGCGGGTACCCGCACGTAACTGCACAGTCTATAGACTTATTGGGTATCCGGGGACTCGGCGCCTGCCCGTCATCGCGTTCTCAGTCTCGACTCCATCCACGGTCCAGCGCAGCGTTACCATGACCGAATTAATGCCGCTCTCCAGGCATGGACAGAACGGCCGATCCCGAGCCAGTCTCCTCAGGAGGATGAGGAAGGAGACCAATATCTCTAGGGACTCGCTACTTATGTGTGACAGAGAGGGTGGAAGAGGTCATTAGTCTGTGCATTCCGTGAACAGCGCCGCACACTGAACGAACTGCAGAGACACTGTGCGACAGACGTCATCAACATGCAGCAATAATACAATCAGTGAAATGTTGCTTATAGAATGCGGCCATTGAGCTCATCGACAGAGGCCATTCCGGCATAGTTGCCCGCCCTTCAAGTCTGATACTGTGCTCCAATGAGTGTTAGAACCGAAAACGCTTGTGCTTAAGATTTGATTTTTCTTGTCCTGCTCTTCTCACAGACAGATAATTTCGGGGACCACACGAGCTCAGAGAAAAATTTCGGTAACGTCACCGGAATTTCACCCCATTCCCCGCACTTGATGTTACCCTGTTATTGTTCTCTGAGCACTGGAGGCTTGGGGGGGGGTGGGGGGGGGGAGAGAGAGAGAGAGAGAGAGAGAGAAGAGAGAGAGAGAGAGAGAGTTAGTTAGTTGCCGGCGAGGCTTCAGGCGTGGGTAGCAGACAAGGCTTCAGAGAAAAGGAAGGGTACAGTCCAGCCTCAGGGTAACTGCCTGGCTTACCTCACAAAGGACAGGATGCCGACGAGACGAACCAACCACCACACTCCAACCCAGGACCACTTCTATTGCCAGTACAAGACGAGAAATCAGGTACCTATGATTAAGCCCAAATGAAGCTAGGGACAGCTGGAAGATCCGGAGTCTGGAGTCCATGGTCCGGACCGTGAACCGGAACGTGGACTTAACGGACCGGACCATGACAGTATGTCTTATGACTTAATTCAGTTCTACTAAAAGATGCCGAACGTGATTGAAGGTAGTGCTGTGGAGTTTGTCTACGTGTATTTTATTAAGGCTTTTCTAAAATGTGGACATATAGAGATTAAGACGGAGGGGTTCACTGTGCAATTGCCGTTTGGATCAGAACTTGTAGCGCACAGAAATCAACGGGCTGTAATCTTCTGGGATTTATTCTGGTTGGAGGTCTCTGTTCGCACTCCATCCGTCAAAAACGAATTTTCTAGGTGACAAAACATTTGAGTTTTTACCCCCATTCCGTTTGCGGCATGTCTGTTGATGGCCGTCTCTTTAGCTATGATGAGGCCATATCACTGTGCAGGAGCAACATATCGTTTTCTGTCGTGTCGCCTGCAACTCATGGCTTGAAGCTCAATTTCTCCTTCCGGTAATTTCTTTTTTCTTTTCTTCACTCCCTTTCCTCGTCTTATATTCCCTACTGTTACTTCTTATCCTCATCTGCATATCAACTCCACCCTGGCACCCCTTTGTCTTCTCTATTTCCTATGCCTCTCCCCTCGCCTATCAAATTCATCTTCTTATATGCCTTACTTCCCACCTGATTTTATCTATCACATAAAAACGTGACCTCACCCCTCGTCCAGAAACGTCGATTGTTTATTCATTTCCATAGATGCTGTCTGACCTGCTGAGTTCCTCCAATGATCAGCGTGTGCTGCTGTAGATTTACAGCATTTCCAGAAACTCTTTATTGTGATCTGCAGCTGCACCGGGTCTCTCTCTCTCTCTCTCTCTCTCTCTCTCTCTCTCTCTCTCTCTCTCTCTCTCTCTCTCTCTCTCTCTCTCTTCTCCTCTCTCTCTCTCTCTCTCCTCACTCTCTCTCTCTCTCTCTCTCTCACCCTCCCTCCTCTCTCTCTCTCTCTCTCTCTCTCTCTCTCTCTCTCTCTCTCTCTCTCTCTCTCCCCTCACTCTGTCTGTCCTCTCTCAACTCACCCTTAGTGATCTCTGCTGCCCTCCGACGTTTACACCATGTGCTCACCCAGCCTCGCTACCACGGTCACGTATCCTTTCTGACAATTTGTCTTCCCCGCCATCTTGTCCCCCATGTCTTCGAACATAACTACCGAGTGGTGAGGTACCATAAGATCAGCGTGTGGCTAAAACTTTAGCTCTTTTTAAAGCGCTGAATGAAAGAGCCAAAGAACTAGAAGCCTGTAACTTTGAGTACAGTAGAGACAAGTTATTGCTGGATTTTTCTAAGGGTTAGTATCTATCTGCCTTTAGAAAGGCAAGAAATGATTGGGGATAGTTATCTGGCTTTGTGCGTGGGAAATTGTGTCCAGGAAAAGGAATTTTGAAGAGATAAACGAACGAATATGGCAAAAATAATACATAAGATATCGGAGAAGAGTTAGTCCATTTGACATATCGAGCTTGCTACGCCATTTCATCATGACCTATTAATTTACCCCTCTCAGCCCCAATCTCCTGCCTTCTCCCCCGTATCCCTTCATGTCCTCCACAAACACCTGTCGGAAACGAATTTCACTGATTCACCGCTCTCTGGTTAAATAAATTCCTTTTCAACTCCGTCCTAAAAGGACGCCCCTCTATTCTGGGGTTGCGTTCTCTGGCCTTAGACTCACTTACATAGTGATCATCCTCTCCACATCCACTCTAGTGAGACGTTTTCAAATTTCGATGTTTCAATGAGGTCGCCATTCATTCTTCTGTTTTCTAGTGAGTACAGGCCCAGAACCATCAAACGCTCTTTATAGAACAAACCTTTCAATCCCAGAATTTTTTCCGTGAACCCCCTAAGAACTCTCTCCAGTCTGCAAACCCTTTATTACATAAGGGGCCCAAAACCGCTCACACTACTCCAAATGAGGCTTTGGGTGCTTGATAAAGCCGCAACATTGCATCATTGTTTTTATATTCTAGTCGTCACGAAATGTATGCTTACATTGCAGTTGCCTTCCGATTCAAACAGCAAATTAATCTTTAGGCAATCCTGAACAAGGACGCCCAAGTCACTTTGCAGCTCAGATTCCTGATTTTCTCTCCATTAAGAAAATAGTCTGCTCTTTTAATTTTTCTACCAAAGTGTACGACCCCGTATTCCATTTCCTACTTCTTTGTTGATTCTCCTAATCTGATAAGTAAATCCGCAGCCTCTATAATTCCTCAAAACTACCTGTCCCTCCAACTATCTTCGCATCTTCTGAGAAACCGCCACAAAGCCAACAATTGTCATGGTCCCTTCTGGCAATTGCCCACCTGGCTATTTACCTCAGGAATTGGGCCTCAGTCTCCTCGTTTGGTTTCTAATCGTTTGCAGTTTCCACTAACCACACACACCTGCTTTCCATCAGCAAATACAGGATATTTGATCACAACAAGGATCCTTATGATCACAACAAGGAGCTGGCAGTTCGTTGGTCGACTCCGCTGTGAGAAACTTCGTTTCATGGTTGTTAGGACTGCCAGTTCTAAGTCTAGCATCGCGCCTGGATACCGACTCCACGCTCGCTACGTTAATAACGCTTCCCGACTCTGCCTCTACGCCCGTGTTCTGCACTTGGGTTTGTCCACCGCCACCCTTGAGTAACAGAACGATCTGGCCATAATGAACCCAGCGGCCACAAATCCCCTGCAACAAGCCCTCGCCAGTCAGGGCTCCCTACTGGGCTTGCACGATCAGCTGCTCCGCGACGTCATGGAGAACCTCCGTTCCCTGTCAATGGACGTAAGAAAGGTCAGTGAACAGGTCGACAGAGTATCGCGCATCTCACCCCGTCAACTCCGGGAACTCTGTCTGACCAGCCCGGACAGCCTGTAGTGGCGACGCCCGATGCGTCAACAACACGTCCGCCAAGTGAGCCGCACGTACCTGAACCAGAACCCTACGCCGGAGACCTGGGGAAGTGCCGGGCTTTTCTACTGCAATGCTCCTTGGTGTTCGAGCAGCAGCCATCCACGCACGCCACGGACAGATCAAAAATAGCTTACATTATGGGGCTGTTGCTAGGAATGGGCCACCGCGATTTCGGATAATCAGCCAGGGACCTGCTCTTCCTTCCCCACATTCATCTCAGAAATAAGGAAGATTTTTGACCATCCCGTCCGTGGTAAAGATGCCGCTAAGCGTCTACTCACCCTCCGTCAAGGCTCATGCAGTTTTGCCGAATACTCCGTGGAGTTCCGGACGCTAGCGGCCGACTCGGGCTGGATTGATGAGGCACTCCAGCAGGTATTCCGACAAGGCCCATGTGACAAGGTAAAGGAGGAGCTGACGGCTGGGGATGACACTAACAGCCTGGATTCAGTGTTCTCTCTAGCTATCAAGCTGGACAACCGACTCCGAGAACGACTGAGAGAGACGACCGGTTACCCCGTTTCTCGGGCCATCTCACGGTCCACCTTACCTTTTTCAACCAGTCCTAACCCCCCTTCCCTTTCCGTTCCCCGCCGAGCTCCCGCTCCTACTGTGCTGGTGAGTCCGACGACACTCCCTTTAGCCCCCGGGACTCGGATGCAGATCCCGGCCACCGTGAATTACCAACGACAGTCTCTGTCCCTTTCCGCTTTGGTGGATTCCGGTGCCGAGGGCAATCTGCTGGACGAGGACATAGCCTCCCAGGCTGGAATACGCGAGCCGCTAACTACACCCCTGGAGGCCCAGACCCTGGACGGAAAACGGCAGGCTCGGGTGACCCACTGTACACCTCCTCTGAACTTGATCCTATCCGGCACCCACCAGGAGGAGGTAAGGTCCAGTCTCATTCGTTCACCTCAAGCCCCGGTAGTTCTAGCGTACCCATGGCTGACCCAGCACAATCCCCACATCGACTGGTCTACCGGGAGGATAGCCAAAAGGAGCCAATCTTGCCACGCCAACTGTCTGCGGTCAACCCATCACCCAGGGAAGCTACCGCGACCCCGCCTGTCCTGGAACACCTAGATTTGTCCCGAGTCCCCACACAGTACCACGACCTGGGACCAGTATTCAGTAAACAACGGGCTCTTTCCTTGCCTCCTCACCGCCCATATGATAGTGTAATCGACCTTCTCCCCGGGGCCTCGCTACCCACCAGTCGCCTTTTAAACCTATCCCGACCGGAGAGAGAGGCCATGGAGAAGTACATCAGTGAATCCCTCGCGGCGGGCATTATCAGGCCTTCATCTTCCCCGGTAGGAGCCGGTTTCTTCTTTGTGGAAAAGGGACGGATCGCTTCGTCCTTGTATTGATTACTGAGGCCTAAACAGTATAACCGTTAAGAATAAGTACCCTTTACCCCTCATTAGTGCGGCTTTTGAATCACTGCATGTAGCCACCATTTTCTCAAAGCTGGACCTTCCGAACGCATACCACCTAGTCAGGGTGAGGGTGGGGGACGAGTGGGAGACGGCCTTTAATATCCCTCTGGGCCACTTCGAATATTTCGTCATTCCGTTTAGCCTCATTAATGCTCCCGCCGTTTTTCAAACCCTAATTCATGACGTACTGAGGGACTTTATTAATAAGTTCGTATTCGTTTACCTCGATGATATCCTGATATTTTCTAGCACCCCTCAAGAACACGTTCACCATGTCCGTCAAGTCCTCCAGAGACTGTGGGAAAACCAATTATTAGTGAAGGCGGAGAAATGTGAGTTCCACGTTCCTTCGGTCAGCTTCCTAGGTTATGTCATCGAGTGCGGGCAGGTGAGAGCAGAGCCCGGGAAGATCCGGGCAGTGGAGGAATGGCCTAGGGCCACGATCCGCAAACAACTTCAACGATTCCCGGGGTTTGCAAATTTCGACCGCCGATTTATCAGAGACTATAGTCGAGTGGTGGCCTCCCTTACCCGGCTTACCTCGCCTACTACTCCCTTCTGTTGGGACTGAAACTGACTCGGCGTTCACCAATCTAAAGAGGCGTTTCACCACCACTCCCATCCTGGTCCATCCGGACCCAGCCTGTCAATTCCGTGTCGAGGTGGACGCCTCTGACTCCGGGATAGGAGCAGTCCTGTCCCAACGATCAAGTTCGGACGAAAAGCTTCACCCCATGCGCCTTCTGTTCTCGCCGACTGTTCCCCGCCGAGCGGAATTACGACGTGGGGAATCGGGAATTCCTGGCAGTCAAACTAGCATTGGAATAATGGAGGCACTGGCTGGAGGGGGCAGAACAATCGTTTGTAGGATGGACTGATCATAAAAACCCGGGGTATATTCAGACTGCCAAACGTTTGAGCTCCCGCCAGGCCCGTTGGGCGTTATTTTCTGGACGGTTCAAGTCTTCCCTCACATACCGTCCGGGGTCCAAGAACGGGAAGCCGGACGCGCTCTACCGTCAATACGACTCCAAAGAGGACACTTCCAGCGCAGGGACTATCCTCCCACCACCCTGCGTGGTTGCCACCCTCACTTGGGAAATCGAGTCGAAAGTAAAAGAAGCCCAACGGAATGACTCCGACCCCGGCAAAGGACCCGGCGATCGCCTGTAAGTGCCGGTTACCGTCAGGTCCCAGGTTCTTCAATGGGGGCACACGTCTCGGTTCGCCTGCCACCCCGGGAGTGATCTGATCCTAGCGCTCCTGAAGAAACACTTTTGGCGGCCGTCCATGGAGGCCGATACCCGCTCCTATGTCTCGGCATGTTCCATCTGTGCCCGGGGAAAAGCCTCTAATCGGCCACCTGCGGGTTTACTTCGTCCTCTACCTGTCCCTAGTCGTCCCTGGTCACACATCGCTGTGGACTTCGTCACCGGTCTACCCCTTTCACATGGCAACACCACTGTACTCACCGTGGTCGGCCGGTCTCCAAGGCGGTGCACTTCGTTTAGCTACCTAAACTCCCTTCCTCTCAAGAAACCGCAGATTTTCTCGTCCGTCATCTCTTCCGCCTTCACAGAATCCCCGCAGACATCGTCTCCGATAGAGGTCCTCAGTTCGTCTCACAGGTATAGAAGGCTTTCTGTCAAGCCGTAGGTGCATCGGTCAGCTTGTCATCCGGTTTCCACCCCCAGACGAACAGGCAGACGGAACGGGTCAACCAAGACCTGGAGGTGACGCTACGTTGGCTAACGGCAAACAACCCGTCGACCAGGAGCGACCACCTCCCGTGGGTTGAGAACGCCACAACTCTCTGGTGAGCTCGGCCAGTGTTCCTGGGGTACCAACCCTCACTGTTCCCTGCGCAGGAAGAGGAGATTGCGGTACCACCGGTTCAGGACCATATCGATCGGTGCCTTAACGTGTGGGAGGAGACACGCACGGCCCTACTCAGATCACGTAAACCCAATAAGAAGACGGCTGACCGACACCGGACTCCGGCGCCTGAGTACCAACCGGGGCAGATGGTGTGTGGCTTTCATCCAAGGACGTCCCGCTGAAGAACGAGCATAGGAAGCTCGCCCCTCGCTTCTTGGGACCATTCAAGGTCGAAAGTGCTATCAATCCCGCAGCTGTCCGCTAAAACTACCAAGATCGATGCGCATCCACCCGACTTTTCATGTTTCCCAGTTAAAGCCAGTCTCCGTCAGCCCTTTGTGTCCTCCGGCTGAGACTCCCCCACCTGCCCGTATCATCGACAACCATCCGGCATATAGCGTCCGAAGACTACTGGATCTGCGCTGTAGGGGCAGGGGTTTCCAACGCCTGGTAGATTGGGAAGGGTACGGTCCAGAAGAGCGTTCCTGGGTTCCCCGCTCCTTCATCCTAGACCCTTCCCTCATTCAGGATTTTCTTCGGGACCATCCAGACAGGCCTGGAGAATCGACTGGAAGGTCCCATTGATGAAGGTGTACTGTCATGTCCCTTCTGGTAATCGCCCACCTGGCTATTTATCTCAGGAATTGGGCCTCAAATCATCTTGTTTAGTTTCCAATCATTCCCAGGTTCCACTAACTACAAATACCTGCTTCCCATCAACAAATACAGTATAAAAACCCCGTGACCACAACAAGGAGCTGCCAGTCCTTTGGTCGACTCCCGTGTGAGTAACCTCGTTTCATGGTTCTTAGGACTGCCAGTTCTAAGTCTAGCATCGCGCCTGGATACCGACTACACGCTCGCTACGTTAATAACGCCTCCCGACTCTGCCTCTGCGCCTGTGTTCTGCACTTGAGTTCGTCTACCGCCACGCTCATGTAACAACAATTCCTTCATCCAAGTCATTAAATTATAACGTACAATGAATCGGTCCCATCAGTGACTCCTTTGGAACACCACTAGTCTCCATCTTCCTTAACAGAAAAGGCTCAATTAATTCCACTCTTTGCCTCCTGCTAATCAGCCAATGCTTTCTCCATGCGAGAATCCTTCCTTCAACACCATTGACTCATAATTTGTTAAGCAGTTTCATGTCTGATAGCCCACATTGCTGTGCCATACATGTACCTACTTTAAAAATTACCTAAGGTTACCCATAGCCCTCTATTTTTCTAAGCTCCATGTACCTATCCAGCAGTCTCTTAAAGGGCTCTATCGTATCCGCCTCCACAACCGTCGCTGGCAGCCCATTCCACGCACTCATCACTCTCTGTGTAAAAAAAACTTACTCCTGACATCTCCCTTGTACCTACTTCAAAGCACCTTAAAACTGTGTCCTCTCCTGTTGGCCATTTCCGCTCTGGGAGAACGGCTATCCACGCTATCCACAAGATCAAAGCCTCTCATCATCTTATACAACTCTAAAGTTTCCTCACTTTCCTGTAGTGAGGTGACAAGAACTGAGAACAGTACTCCAAGTGGGATCAGACCAGGGTATTGTATAGTTGCAACATTACCTTTCGGTTTTTGAAATCAATCCCACCATTGATGAAGGCCAATGCATCGTATGCCCTTTTAACCACAGGGTCAACCTGCACAGCAGCTTTGAGTGTCCTATGGACTCGGACCCCACGATCCCTCTGATCCACCACACTGCCAAGTCCCTTACCATTAATAATATATTCTGCCATCATCTTTGACCTACCAACATGAACCACTTCAAAATTATCTGGGTTGAACTTCATCTGCCATCTCTCTGGCCAGTTTTGCATCCTATCGATTTCATACTGTAATCTCTGACAGCCCTCCACACTGTCCACAACACCCCCAGCCTTTGTGTCATCAGAACATTTACAAAGCCATCCTTCCACTTCGTCATCCAGGTCACTTATAAAAATCACGAAGAGAAGGGGTCTCAGAGCAGATCCCTGAGGCACATCACTAGTCACCGACCTCCATGCAAAATATGACCCGTTTACAACCACTCTATGCTTTCTCTGGACAAGCCAATCATGGATCCACAAAGCAAGGTCCCTTTCGTTTTCATGCCTCCTTACTTTCTCAATAAGCCTTGCATGCTGTACCTTATCAAATGCCCTGCTAAAATCCATGTACACCACATCTTCTGCTCTACCTTCATCTGTGCGTTTTGTAACATGCTCAAAAAATTGAATCAGGCTTGTAAGGCATGACCTACCTTTGGCAAAGCCATACTGACTATTCCTAATCATATTATGCCTCTCTATATGTTCATTAATCCTGCCTCTCAGTAACCTTTCCTTCAACATACCAACCACTGAAGTAAGACACGCTGATCTATCTCTAATCCCTTTCTTGAATAAGTGAACAACATCTGAAACCCTTCAATCTTCCGGAACCTCTCCTGTCCCCATTGACCGTGAGACCGTAACACACAGGAGCAGAATTAGGCCATCTGGCCCATCGAGTCTGTTCCGCCATTCAGACACGTCTAATCCTTTTTGAAGTCTGCGCCTGAACCCCACCCAGTACCAGCCTTCTCCCCGTAAACTTTGATGCCAGGTCCAGACAAGAACCTATCAATTTCTGCCTTCAACACACCCAACGACCTGTCCTCCATGGCTGCATGTGGCAACAAGTTCCACAAATTCACCACCTTAACCTATAGAAATTCCTCTGCATCTCTGTTTTGAAAGGGCGCCCTTCTATGGTGAGGCTGTGTCTGCTTGTCCGAGACTCTCCCACCAAGGGAAGCAACCTTTCCATCTCTACTGTGTCTAGGCCTTACAAAGTTCGAAAGGTTTCAATGAGATTTCCCTTTCATGATTATGAATTCCCGCGAGTGCAGACCCAGAGCCATCAAACGTTCCACGTATGATGAGGATAACCCTTTCATTCCTGGAATCATCCTTGTTAACCTCTTCTTGGACCCTGTCCAATGCCAACACATCTTTTCTAAGATGAAGGCCCCAGAACAGTTCACAATACTCAAGGTGAGGCCTCCTAAGCGCCTTATAAATCTCAGCGTACATTCTTAGTCTTGTATTCTAGACATCTTGAAATGAAATTTAATATGACATATGCTTTCCTCACTACCGACTCCACCTGCATGGTGACTCGCAGGGTGCTCTGCACAAGCACTTCCAAGTCCCTCTGAATTTCAGATTCCTGGATTTTCTCCCCGTTTTGAAAATAGTCCGCACATTTATTTCTACTTGCAAAGTGCACGACCATGCATTTTCCAACATTGTATTTCATTTGGGACTTTCTTGCCCATTCTCCTAATCTGTCTAAGTCCTTCTGCATCCTATCTCTGTCCTCAATACTACCTGTCCCTGCATCTTTGTATCATCTGTAAACTCGGCAACAATACCATTTAGTCCATCATCTAAATCATTTATACACTGCAGAAAAAGAAGTTGTCCCAACAACAACTCTTGTGGAACACCACTAGGCACTGGTAGCCAACCAGAAAGGGATACTTTTATTCCCACTTGCTGCCTCCTACGAATCAGTCAATACTCTGATCGTGATAGTAAAATTCCTGCAATACCATGGACTTTTAACTTAGTAAACAACCTCATGTGTGGCACCTTATCACAGGCCTTCTGAAAGTCCAAATATGCAACATCCACTGCACCCCCTTTATCTATCCCACTTGTAATATCCTCAAATTATTTTAGCACTGTGCCAGAGTCGAATGATTTTTTGGGAGATCATTTCCAATTCCACGACAAATTCTAACGCTACCTCTTTCAGAACGATGGGGGCAATTCCTCAGGTCCGGGTGATTAATGTATCTTTAGGTCCTTCAGCTTTTTCAGATCCTTCTCTCTTATAACAGTAATTGCACCCATTTCTCTTTCTTCACACGCTACAACATCAGACATACTGCTAGTGCCTTCCACAGTAAAGACCGACACAAAATACTCATTTAGTTCATCAGTCATCTCCTTGTTCCCCGTTATTATTTCTCCTGTCTCATTTTCTATCAGTCCTATATCCACCTCCATTTCTCTTTTATTTTTAACACACTTGAAAAAAACTTTTACTGTCCACTTTGATATTATTTGCTAGCTTCCTTCCATATTTCATCTTTTATTTTCTAATTAATTTTAGTTGCTCTCTGCAGCTTTTAAAACCTTCCCAATCCTATATCTTCCCACTATTCTTTTTGCTTTGGTATATGCTGTTTCTTTTGCTTTTTTCAGTAGGTTTGACTTCCCTTGCCAACCGCCGTTGTACTATTTTACCATTTGAGTATTTCTTCATTTTTGGAATACACATCTCCTGAAACTTCCTCATTTTCCCCAGAAACGTACGCTGTTGCTGATTTGTTCACATCCCCACCCTTGTAGTGTTTTAACTCAACCCACAACGATTCAACATCTTCTGATCCTACGTCACATCTTTTACTGATTTGATGCCATTCTTTACCAGCAGAGCCATATACCACCCCCTCTGCCTACCTTCCTATCACTCCGATGTAATGTTGGACATTCAGCTCCCAACTACAACCATCCTTCACGAAGGGTCTCGGCCCAAAACGTCGACAGCGCTTCTTTCTATAGATGCTGCCTGGCCTGCTGCATTCCACCAGCATTTCGTGTGTGTTGCTTGAATTTTCAGCATCTGCAGATTTCTTCGTGTTTACCATCCTTCAGCCGCGACTCAGGGATGGCCACAACATCATACCTGGCAATCGGCAATATTTCAACATGAGCATCCACTTCGTTTGTTATACTACATGCAGTTAGATACAACACCTTGAGTACCGTATTTGCAGTCTTTTCTGAGATTAGGTTGCTGCAGCGAAATCCGATCCCTGCTTGCCCCTCTGAATGCACGCTAACTTTTCCTTTTTACCATCCGTCCTATCCGTCCTATCCCGTTCTTTAGTCTGGATCCACCCACTGACATTAAACCCTCCGCAACAGCCCAAACAAACCAGCCCGCGAGAATATTGGCCCTACTTGGGCTCAGGTGCAACCCGTCACTTTTAAACAGTTCATACCTTCCCGGGAACAGATCTCAATTTTCCAAGAACCTGAAGCCACACCCTTGCATCAGCTTCTCTGCCACGCATTTATCTATCAAATCATCCTATGTCTACCTTCAGGAGCGCGTGGTTCACGCAGTACTCCAGAAATCACTACCCGCATGGTCCTGCATCTCAGCTTTCTGCCTAGCTCTCTGAATTCCCTTTTCAAGACCTCATTGCTTTTCCTTCCTATTTTATTGGTAACACCATGAACCAAGACGTCTGGCTACTCGCCCTTCCTCTCCAAAATGTTCTGGACGCCATCTGCGACATCAGCTGCTAACCCTGACACCTGGGAGGGTTAGGGATTTCCGTTCACGTCCACAGAACATCCTGTCTGTTCCCCTGACTATCGAGTTCCCCGATCACTACCGCTCCCTTCTTCTCTCTCTTTTTTTCTGCATCACTAACCCATGCTCAGTGCCTGTAACCGGGTCACCGCGACCTTCTGCCGGGAGCTCAACCCCCACAAAAGTATCGAAAGTAGTATACTTGTTTTTGAGGGGAATGGCCACAGGGGTGCTCTGCTCTAACTGCCAATTTCTATTTCTCCTGACAGTCACCCAGCTACGCGCCTCCTGCAACTTCGGGCTCACTGCCCTGGAAGTACTTTAAACTTTAAAGTTCAAAGTTAAAATCTATTTTTATAGTAGGCATAGATGCAAACTTAAGAGTCATCTTCTTTCAGGCAGTTACAAAGTAAAGACATATGATAGAATCCACGAAAATCCACACCACAAAGACATCCAAAATGCAGAAGAGCAAGTGAAACCCAGAAAGAGAGTTGCAAAATACCCGGAATGTGCCCGCCGGACGCCGAATCGGTTCAGCTCTGCGCCGAGTGAAGCTGGTCCAGGATCCCGACGACTGCGTGGTAAAAACTGCAGCGTGGGACCCAAGACTTCTGCACCTCTCGACCGATGGTAGCAGTGCGAAGGGAGGGTGACGGGCCAAACGAATACCGATTCGGTTTCTGCTTTCGGGTCTCGTTGCTGTAATCTGGTCTGAGGTCAACTCCAGCGATGGCTCCGGGAGATGATCGTGCCTGTATTCTCGAGAGTCATGTTCACCGGATCCTTCAGGAGATCGTGAAATTACTCGTTCGTTTAGATGGTTGAAAAGTACACGGCTGAGTACAATCCGACTGCCCAGTCCCCTCACCTCCAATTAGGATTGTTGGTCCTTTGACGAGAGATGGGTCACTACCGCATCCAGCAGAGTAGTATGAATTGGAATCGTCCACCCGGATGTTCCGGATTTCCAGCATTGATGTGCGATCGCCAGAGACTTCTTTTTGTAAGAAGTCCTACATCCGGTCTGGTGTCAGTCCGTGGATTTAATGGTTACCGGGGCTTGGTGCTCACTCTGTTTGTACCAGAGAAAATTACTTGTGACCTGCAGACTGTCCTTGAATTCGCAGGACAATTCAATCGTCTGCCCGACATCTCTCGATACTGCAGCCTGGCTCGCCGAAAAGAAAGGTGAGACTTCAGTTTTGGGAAATATCAGCAATAAATTAAAAATATCTACTAGAGGATCGAAGGAATTCTTAATGTACACATTGCCTGCAGTTTAAAAATGCGCCGTCATTTTCGGTTGCATTTATTTGCTTAGGGATGTTCCACGTTAACCAAGTCAAATTCGCAAGACTTTTTCTTTATTTATTTACAAGTAAAAATATCTTGTGTATCTACAAGATCTTGTGTATCCTTCACCAAAAGAAAATGACAATGTCAAAAAGGCTATGGAGCATTGTTCAGAGAGACTTCCAAACAGAGCATGGTTTGTTCATAGTTTCCGGCATGTAGAGAATTGTATTACTAGGAAAACTAGCATTCGTGTCCCCTTGCCGAAATCTCCGCAGAAGCTGCCGATGAGTCGACTGTATTTATTGGAGACACTCTTATAAATCTATTTCACGATCCACGGGAGAGAATTGCAGGGTTTGGGACGGGAGATATTGAAGGACACAGATATATTTCCAAGTCAGAAGACCGTCCTTGCTACACTTGAACACCTTGGCCAAGGTCTGGGAAGAGCTACAGGAATGGTCTGGTGTGATGCTGCAGCGAATTTTAGTCGATCTACCGTGTACTGGATAACACAGTGTTCAAGTTGTCGGAACTGCACCGATAGAGGCCAGAAGGTAGAATTCAAGCGAAATTGTGACCTGTGCGAAGGTTGAAATGCATTGTGCTGTCAGTCAATGCTAGTCGTCTGGGATTCCCAGCCTCTGAGCTGTTCTTGCAGTCACCATGTTCCAACATCGAATGTAGTTCAGAATGAATGGTGATTCCCAACGCGTTGACAAAATGCAGAGGCACTTCAGAAATACTGAACAGTCTATGGGCTCAAAGTTTTAAAGTGATGCACTGGTAATAGAGAGGGTCCAGATGATGGCCGGGGTATTGTAAATCTGTGGAATTAACTTCCTCAAACGCCTAAGGAGGTCGAGTTATTGGCTATATTTAAAAATGAGTTTGATAGGTTCTTGATTAGTAGGGAAGTCGAAAGTTACAGAGGAAGGCTTCTTTGCATCAAGAGCGAATACGTTTCCCTGTTATTGAAGGTCAAATCCCTCTCTCGCACAGATTCTGTTATGGTACTACATGGGGATTTTTGTTCCAAGCCAACAGTTTTACTATGAATTAAATCTTTAGTCTGTTTCAATCTTCTCTCCTCTTCGTCAAGTACTTTCAAAGTCATCAGTCCTCACAAAGTGTCTCTGCTCGGAACGTTATCTGCTTATTCCACTCCAAGGATATTACCTGACCTGCTAAGTTATTCGTGCATTTTGTGCGTGTTACTCTCAAAATTAACCACTGCAATTAAAAGCTCCTGCAAAACTTCGACAGCGCGGAAGTTTCATTCGACCCTCGTTCTCGCTGCTGCTGCTTCTGCCCTTCAGTAACTCGCTCTCACCTTTATCCATCTCACACATCGTCATGTACATCCGCTTCATTCCTCTCCCGTGACCACATATTTTCGCATTAAATCCACCTCAACTGTTCACCAGGTCGAGCGAGATCCGCATTGATTCCACTCTTAGAGTTTTAACTGTTTCCCGAATTTCAATTTGTATTTCTTAAAATTTATCATTATGTCCGATTTTCCTTAAGGCTTGGTGCCATCCAGTCGTCTCGTCACGATCAAAAACACAAAAGATTCTGCAGGTGCTGAAAATCCAGAATAACGCACAGAACACGCTGGAAGAACTCAGTAGGTCAAACAGGATCGATGGAATTGCCATGATGAAGTGTCTCTACCCGAACGGTCGATTGTTTATTCCCTTCATCGGAACTCCGTGATCTGCCGAGTTCTACAGCACTTTGTGCGTCTTCCTCCTGACTATGAAAGTATTTGGCAATGTAGCTTCCTCTTTGGCTTTTTTTTTTGTTTTGTTTTAGGCATCTTCTGAGTTTTGATGCCCTTAAAACTTTTTTTCTTATCAAAGTCTCTAATATTATGCAGATCAGAACCAAAGAGCTCTATGTAAATCCATATAGGTTTTTTGATCTTCAGCGAATGGTTTTCTTTTTGAAGGTAGTTGAGACTTTACTGTGAGTTGGCTAAGTGGATGAGCCCTTGGTATGGAAACATTTTAGCAAAAAATTCCTTTACTCTGTAAAAGTTCGTAATTGCATTGTTTATTTTAATTTACTTTAACTTCGCCTCGCAATTGCTCCATATGCTGGCTTTCAGAAACTGAGTGGCCTCCTCTGCTGGATAAAAAATCCATTACGCGTATGTTCGTAGTCGTTTGCTTCTGTAGAACTCCCACGTCAGGTGTTGCTGTGTTCTGCGGCCAGAGATGCGATTCTGCACACCGCTGTGGTAACACGTACTAACACGAGAAAATCTGCAGATGCTGGAAATTAAAGCAACACATACAACATGCTAGACAATTTCATCAGGCCAGGCAGCATTAATGGAAAAATAGTAACGAGTCGAGGTTTCGGGCCGAGTCTCTTCATGAGGACTGGATAAAGAAAAGATGAGATGTCAGAGCAAGAAGGTAGGGGGAGGCGAGGTAGAAGTACACGGTAATAGGTGATAGGTGAAACTGATGAGGGGGAGGGATGATGTAAAGAGATGGGGAAGCAGATTTGTGAAGGAAATAAAGGGCTGGAGAATGTGTAATCTAAGAGTGTAGAGATGGATCATGGAAGAAAGGGAAAATGGAGGAACACCAGCTGGAGCTAAGGATTGGTGAGGAGATATGGTGAGAGAAGGAAACAGAAATGGGGGAATGGTAAAGAGGAAGAGAGCAATTACAAGTACAAAAAATCGATATTCAAGTTCATCTTCCAGACAGATTGATCGAATCTGGCCATTGATCTCTCTCTCATTAACAAGGCGTTATAGTCCACAGGACTGTCGCTCACTATATTATTTTAAGTTCTATTCTTCCACAGCATTCTCTGTAAACTCTGGACTGCTGTCCATGAAGAAGCCAAGAGGTCAGCTCTTTCTAAGATACCCCACCCACCCAATTGTCAGCAAAATTTCTTCCATGGCCAAGGTCACACAGATCACTTTTCATCCCTATTTTGAAGTTTGGTCTGAAAAGCATCTGAACCTTCTGACATGTCTGTATGCTGTTCGGCATCCTGTCGCTTCCACATGGTTTGAATACGAGATATTTGAATTAAGGAGGAGGCGGACAGGCTTACCTAATATAGTGACCACTGAGTGTATCTTCGAAACTAGCAGTACTTTGCGTGAAATCTGTTAGATAGTCTTCAAAAGAGTCAAATCTCAGCTCATACACTCTTAAGCTAAAATTCAGAGCCTCTTCTCTGTCAAACCATGGCTACATTTCAAACAACAAAGCTTCAATGTTACATAATTCCTCTATCATTGGAGAGCCGCGCAGTGACCGAGCCAAGTTTATTCTGAAAACGCGGTTTGTGGATTTTCAGGAATTTTGTCTGCTATCTAAGAGCTAATATAAGTGGAGGAAGAACAGTATGTCCAGAACTGTATTTCTGGAATGTCGAAGCTTCAAAGTTGTTTGGCACATGAAGAGGGCATAAGTAAAAATGTCTGTTTAAAACAATAAAATGTCAAACACGGTAAGATGCAAGATTCAGCAAGACAATTGCCCACAGTGCCTAGCCGACAGCTTGGGAGGTAATTTTGCGGTTGAAAAGGAGGCTAGTGAGGCTACACAGCGAGTATTGATCTCTTTTTTGGTTGTCTTGCGATATGATTAATGTTATTAAACTGGAAGGAGTGCAATAAACATTTTGAAGGATGCTGCTAGGGGCCGTGGACTCTTCGCTCCATAACCCCTAGAAACTCCCGGCAACCCGGTTTAAACTTAACCTAATCACGGAAGAATGTACAAAAGCCAGTTAACCTAGAGGTAAATCTCGGACTGTGGGAGGATACCGGTGCACCCGGGGGAAATCCAAGCATTCCCGGAGTAGGACGTTCAGACACCTTACAGCTGTTATTGGGGATTGAACTTCGGTCTCCGACGCCTCGAGTTGTAACAGCATCCCTTTAACCGCTGCACTACCCTGGCGATAAGGTCAATGCACACCGTCTTTTTCACAGAATTAGATTATCTTTTCTTTTCTTTCTAAGTCTTTTTATTAATATTAGTAATATGGGCAGAATACAGATGATATATTGATAAAGAAATTACCAACATACACATTCCATTACATATGAAAAAAAACATACATAATAGTTACAATATAAATGAGTTTACCAAGACATAAGCCATAAGATATATGTATGGACATAGTAAATCTAAATATTTCATAATGTATAATATAAAAAAACAGAAAAAAGAAAGAAAAAAAAAACAAAAAAAAAATTTATATAATGCAAAACTAACTAATCTAATCTAATAACTATAACTAATAAGTAATATAAAAGAAAAAAAAACAAACAAAAGAGAAGGAAAAAAAAAGTGGACTGTTTATAATATCTCACAAAAATAAGTATTCATCAATGCCGTCACTTCCGGTCCTCTCAAAATACATAAGCTAAAAGCTGGGAAATCAAATGTACTTGGCACAGGGTCATATTACATCATATGAAAATGTTGAATAAATGGTCTCCATAACTTTTCAAATTTAATGGAAGTCTCAAAAGTACCACTTCTAATTTTTTCTAAATTTAAACATAACATAGTTTGAGAGAACCAATTAAATACAGTGGGAGGATCAATTTCTTTCCAATGCAACAATATAGATCTTCTAGCCATCAGAGTTAGAAATGCAATCATTCGACGGGCTGAAGAAGATAAATGCTGTGAATCTAACATTGGTAAACCAAAAATTGCGGTAATAGGATGAGGTTGTAAATCAATATTCAAAACCGCAGAAATAATATCAAAAATATCTTTCCAATATTTCTCCAAAAATGAACACGACCAAAACATGTGAGTTAAAGACGCAATTTCAAATGACATCTATCACAAATAGGACTTATATGAGAGTAAAAATGAGCTAATTTATCCTTGGACATATGGGCCCTATGTACAATCTTAAATTGTATTAGTGAATGTTTGGCACATAACGATGATGTATTAACTAATTGAAGAATTCTATCCCAATTCTCACTAGAAATACTAAAACTAAGCTCTCTTTCCCAATCCTGTTTACTCTTATAAAGGGACTCTGAACGTATCTTCATAATTATATTATAAAGTTTTGAAATAAGCCCTTTTTGAAAAGGGTCTAATTCAAATAAATTCTCCAAAGTATCTGAAGGCACAAAATTTGGAAAAAATGAAATGGAGGAGTCAATAAAAATTGAAACTCCTTTTACTTTAGCATTCGAATTTGCATGATACTGTTGACCCCGCCAAAATCTAAAAAAACGAAATTTGTCCTCCCTCCTCACATGAGTTTCTTGTACAAAAATGATATGAGCATTAAGTCTTTGGAATACTTTGAAAATCTTCTTTCGTTTAATTGGATGATTTAAACCATTAGTATTCCAAGACACAAAATGAATGGTCTGAGCAATAATTCTATAATCAACCCTTTGGTATAGAAAGGGTTAACCAACTTATAAACTCATGCACCCGGAAGAGGAACAAAAGTAGTGAGAAGACCCGGAAGTGACGACAACACAGACATATTTGAAGTTCAAAAACAGCCCGAATAAAAAAACTAACACAAACTGGTACAAAAAAAATAGAATTAGAAAACAGACCATCCCCCCACCCTCCCGAGAAAAAGAGAAAAAGCCAAAATATGACTTAAAAAGAGAAAAAGTAAGACTAATCCTACCCCCATGTCAGCTGAAGAACACTCCATATAAAAAGGATATATATAAAAGAATCACCCCGACTTTAAAAATAAAATCGCTATAATAAAAACCATATTTCTAAGTATAGTTAGTTGTAAAAAGAATAAAAATATAATCACTAAAAACAATTATAACTCGGGCTCTGGCCCAGACAAAACAAAAAATATTTAAGCTGAGATAAGCGATGTCTTGTCTAGAAGAAACACGAAAAATATAAACATAATGCCATCTTAAGCAAAACCAAAAATCTTTTCCAAAAAACCACCGTCTTAATCAAGGAAAAGTTTACCTTCAAAGAACTAAAAATATACCTTCGAAGGAACAAAGTTAATAGACAAGTATGTAGTTAAATGATTAAAGTGTATAAGGCAAAACAATTAACATGACGCAAACACACTTTAACTTGAGTATAAAGTGTAGGATGAACCTACACCAATAACCAGATTATAATTCTGGTTTAAGAGATCGAGAACCATCTTACACGATCAGAATCGTTCATTTATTAGAGACTGGTGTCTGTAGCAGTAGGGAAGTTCTCCTCCAGATATTTTCTCACTTCTGAAGTTGAAAGGAAAACTTGTCGTGGAGCATTCGACGGAGAAATTCGAAGCTTCGCAGGGTATAGAAGCGCAGGTTTCAGATTTTTCTCATAACATTCAGCCATCAACGGTTTAAAAAGAAGCCTTCTTTTTAAAAGATCTGAACTAAAATCTTCGATCAGGCGGAAGGAAAAATCTTTGATTTTAATCATTCCTAGTCGACGAGCTGCTCTTATAACTTGTTCTTTGTCAGCTGGAGACGCTCATGGAGTGAGTACCGTTTTGGATTCGCTCCATAACTTTTACTTTTTTTTAACCTTTGATCACCCTTATTCAGCTTATTTTTACCTATACCGAAAGTTTCTTTATTCTCTTTTTTTGGATTTACTGCCAAGCGTTTGTTGTGAACTTTTGATGATATGCAAACAGAAATGTCTCTCAGGTCTAAGGGACGGGATCCCGGACGTAATCCGAACGGTAACGGAAAAAAGCAGGCTCCGACACAACAAACACCATTAACTTTTGAATTGTTTATGGAGGTTTTGAATCAAAAATTTGCTGAACTACAACAATTTTTTAAAGAAGATATAAAGGCTTTTCAAGAGTACATGGTTAAGACGGATTTAGTAATTAAACAGCAACAAGCTCTTATTGCGTCTCTGCAAGAAGCTCGGAAGCGAGATTTGACTATTGGAAAACTGCAACAGGATTTAATTTCGACCATTAAGCTGATGGAAGCCCTTAAAGCCAAGAGTGACGATTTTGAGAATCGCTCCAGAAGACAGAACGTACGTATACTTGGTCTTCCAGACGGCATAGAAAAAGATGACCCTTCGAAATATTTTGCTCAACTTTTAAAAGAAGCGTTTCCGACAATTTTCCCGAATAACCCCCCTTTATTGGATCGGGCACATAGAATTCGGCGTCGATCACCGAGTGTTACAGACAAACCTTCGGTGATAATTGTCCGAATTAGATTATCAAGAGATAAATGGAATAGGTGTAAAGTGACCGGGTGTATATTTAACAGTAAGTTTAGAAGGGTGTTTCTTACACAAAGAATCTAAGGTAATTATGTGGAATGAAGTGGGACATGCTTGGATGGGACATCTTGTTCAGGATGGACCAGTTGGGCAGACAGACCTGTTTCCGTGTTGTGTGATTCTAAGGCCCAGCTTACTTAATGCGCGTTTATATGGTTTCCATTATAAGCTGTGTGAGTTGCTTGATGTCTGCTTTCCTGTATCCATTCTGAGTATATGTGCAACAATTCGACGGAACGGATTTGCATTTCACTTGTGCCTTTCGTATCCTGGTTGCTGGCCAAAGAATTGTCTTTCCTCATGCGTTTTCTGAGATATGCCAGTAAATGGTAAGATGAAAATTCGTTTCCTTTCTTGATGTGCCCCTGAGAAGTTTGCCATGTAACATTAGAACATAAGAAATAGGAGCAGGACACTGCTCGCTATTCCACAATTCATGGTAGAACTGGCTATGACTCATCTCCACCTCTATAACTCTTAATTTCCCCACTATGCAAAAATCTATCAAACTTCGACTTAAATACATTTACTGATGTAGCCCCCAGCGCTTCATTGGGCACAAAATTCCACAGATTCACTACTCTCTGGGAAAAGGAGATCCTCTTCCTGTTCCTCAAATCTTGAGACTATGGCTCCTAGTTCTAGTCTCACCTATCAGTAGAAACAACTTCCCTTTCATAATTTTATAATTTTCTTAAAATCTCATGTGGGATTAATCACGGAACCAATAGACCATCTAGTCTCACGGCAGTGGTGGGGAAATGACTGGAGATTACGGCCAGTGGTCAAACATCAACTCTCACCTCCCTTACACCCTTCATAGATCTGAAAAAAAAATCTTTTGTTATCCTGCTTTATATTATTAGCGAGTCAGATCTCATATTTCATCTTTTCCCTTCTTATAGTTTTTTTAGTTGCTTTTGTTGGACTGTAAAAACTCCTAATCGTCCAACTTCCCGCTCACTCTTGTTACGTTATACTCACCCTTTCCTTGGCTTTTATGTAGCACTAAGCTTACTTTGCAGCCAAGGTTGCCTTCCCCTGCCATTTGAGGACTTATTCCTCCGTGGGACCCATGGATGAAGCGCCTTGTGGACTATTCCGAAAAACTTCAGTCATCTCTGCTCTGCCGTCGTGTCCGCCAATTCTATTCCAATCCACCTGAGTAAGCTCCGCTCTCATGCTTCTGTAATACCCTTTATTCCATTGCGACATTGATGCATGTGAGTTCTCAATTTGTGGTATGAATTCAATCATAATATAATCACCGCCTCGTTAGGTCTCCTTTACTTTAAGCTCCATAATAAAATCTGGTTATTACGCAAGATCCAATGTAAGACAGATAGATCCTCCTGGACGACGAATGGTTATCGTGGGCGATTTCGTCCAGAACCATCTGGGAGCTCCAGTACATGGGGTTGCAAGAGGCAAGGAAGCGCGGTGTCGTCCTCAACTCCTGGTTTACTCTCTCAGTCTGGCTATTGGGTTAGGGTTGGAAACCAGATGAGGAGGCTGCCGTGTCTCCTACAAGAGAGCACAAAAGCTTTCCAAAAGCGGCAAGTGAATTATGGTACATGATTAGATACTATGTCTTGACAGAAATATTGGAACCTGCACAAATGTTTAACCAGACACGTTGACGATCTGATGGAGGCTTGAGGAGGACAATGAAGTGAGCGGCCTTGGAAAATCGATCCACAGCGACCAAGATGCTGGTGATTCCTTTGGCGGCGGCAGCCCAGTGAGGAAATCTACTGAGAGGTTGGACCAAGATTGGCGGGGCACAGGCAGTCGACATAGCAGACCCGCTGGAAGCTAGCTGACGTCTCGTTCCGTGCCCAGATGCAAACTTGTGGACATCCTAAAACATAGATAGCCACTAAAATTTACTCTTTATAAACTCCTGGGCCCGTCGAATTCCCAGATGTTCAGCCAGACGGGAGGACTAACGCCATTCCAAAACTTCGGAACGCACAGCGGCAGCGACATTCAGCCGGTTGGGAAGTTCCCCACCCGAGTCTGGGTCCGAATCTTGGGCGGCCCTCACCACTGTCTCTATTCCTCAGATCACTGAAGCAGCAAAATACGACTGAAGAACAATGACTTCTGGATCGGCATTGACTTCTGATCCGTCCAAACCGCCGAGAGAGAGCGTCGGCCCAGTTCGTCTTGCAGCCCAGTCGCTAAGTGAGGATAAAATAAAGCCGCGTGAAGAGGAGGGTCCATCGGCTTGACGAGAGTTGGGTCCCTTTGCACTCTGACAGGAGGAGACGTTCTTCCAATCAGTCCAGACCAAGAAAGGAGGATCGGCCTCCTCCAGCCAGTGTTACCATTCCTCCCGGGCCTCCTTGACAGCTGGAGGTTCCAGGTTCCTCTCGGCAAATGAAGGGAAAGAAAGACACAGGGGTGCAGCAAACCTACACTTTGCATAAGTTCCTATAGATCCCTATAACCGTCTTTGAAACTGACTTCTGAATGTACTGGCGCAGTTCCTGCGTTTGGAAAATCATGTCATTTATACAGTGCTATTTTCCTTTTATGTCAGGATTTAAATAAAGTTGATCGCTAAAATTCATAATTCCCAATCGACTAATGATCAACGCACAATTTAAAGGTAAATTTATTATCAAAGCACGTTTATGTTACCATATACCACCGGGAGATTAACTTCCTTGGAGGCATACACAGTAGAAGAGAGCAATAGAATAGAATCAATGAAAATCTACACACAAAGACAGACAAGCAATTAATATGCAAAAGAAGCCAAACTGAGGAAATATAGCAATAATAATAAGCAGACAAATAGATAGATAGGCGTATACATAGATAATACATACGTGCATTAATAATAACTAGATAGATAAATAATGGTATAAATAGATAAATAAATACATCAATTGACGACACTGAGGGCTTGAGCTGTAGAGTTCTTGGAAGCGAGTCCATGGGTTATGAAATCCGTTCGGTGTTCAGATGAGCGAAGTTATCCACGCTGTTTCAAGCATCTGGTCTGACGCTTGAATGGTAATAATTATTACCCTCCGTGTTCCCATTTACTATCCCGTGTCGAAAGCAGCAGGAATGCGGGCCTGGGTGAAGCCTCAATTCACTTCAGATTTTAAAATCAAAGCTCAGACAACAGAACGATGTTTCTGGCTGTCTAAGGTCGATCAAATCTCCACCACCCCCAGTATCACTGCAGGAATTCCTCTGGAGAGTGTCCTTATCCAACCTCCATCATCAAACACACCTTCCTCCAATGATGCCAATATTGGAGATTATGAACAACCATTGCACCGAATTGAATTCACCACGGCGCAATATCAGGGCCATTCTCCGGCAAGTTAATCAGGAGACTAGAAACAGACACCTGAAAACCCTTGGGCTTTGGCCTGAATTCGGCGACTTAGAAAATCTGACCGTCCTTTTCAAAGACCGACGATTGCACAATCCGCTGCTATCAATGTCGAGCAGTGACTATTGGCCAGAAAATATATTAGAAGAAATAAATGAAACTATATTAGAGATGATCCAAAGTTCAAAGTTCAGGTTAAAATTATTATCACGATATGTATGTATTACAATATACCACTCTTTAAATCGACTTCATACAGTCATTTAGAATAGAACAAATAGAAAACAGTAGAATAAGTACAAACTACACGCTAACAAACAATGTATAAAACAAGACAAACTGTGGAAGTTAGAAAGAATAAGGGTAAATCCATACAGGAAATTAATTAACAGAATATAAATACATGCATACCCGTTTAAATAAATAAATAAAACTGAGATCATGAGTTTTAGAGGCCTTGGCGGTTGATATCTGCGTGTGTTCTGAAAGAGTGGGTAAGTATTTACAAAGAATACATCCACTGATACAAAGAAGTTCTTCTGATCAGCTGCCGGACAGAATACTCACTTTCTGCATGGAAGATCACAGCTGCAACAACTCCTGCGTTGGCCCCACAGCCACCAGCTTAAAAACCGTCTGCGCTTTGGACATGCAGTGTAAGACATTACAAAATGATTGACGACAGGGCTGCGCCTTTCGGTCACTGGACCATCATGCTTTCCCTGCAGGTAATAATTCCCCAGAGTTCCGATTTCCTGCACTAAATCCACATGTATCAATTCCTCTTATATCTAAAGATCTTTCAAATTCCTTCTCGAATATCCAGTTCACAGAAAAAAAAACATCTTTCTCATTTCCGTCCGGAAAGACACAAGTCCTGGTTTTATACTCTGACACTTGGTTCAATATACCCAATATACCCAATATATGGTTCAAAATTATCACCGTTGCACCTTTATCATCAGGCTGTTCTTTCAGTAAGATGACCTTTCAGTTAAAAACAAGCAGCCCCAGTTTGTCCCAGGACACAGGACGCTGGCCAGCTGCTGTCGGCGGCCTTTTCTCTAGTAGCAGTGGAAGAAGAAGACATCACTGTTTAACGCTCCGGTACACATAGGCACAAACTAATGTACACCTTTGTCCTACTGTTTGCTTTATGGTATCTATGAATTAACGGTCAGAGATCCGTATACAAGCACACAGTTCCTTCATAGTCAGGTGGAGGGAGGTGGAGTGTAGGTGAGTCCAGGGGATGAGCTCCCACTACCTATGCAATGGCCCCAACGCCCACATATTAAATGGCCTCTTACAACCAAGTTCAGATCCTGGCTCTTACGTGCGGCTTAACTGTCAAGCCTGCTGAATCCGTTTCTACTGCAGGATAGAAACAACCTTGAAACAACTCACTTTTGGCGGATGGGTTTCGTCAGCCGTGGTTGACAGCTGAAATACAAGAAGGAAAACTCTGATCTCCAGCCTCCACTGGCTTGCGACGTTACCCACTCATGGGGAACGCGTCGGGAGTAAATCCTGAGGAAAATCCGGAGCCGGACGTCGAGTTCAACGTTGACTGGCAACCCCGGTGACGCCGCTCTTGCTAAATTTCATCCGTCTCTGCAGTTCCTTTGGGTTCATCACTGCGTGGAGAAGGGGAGCCTTTTGCAGTGGCAACACGTGCATCTCCATATCACACTGCCCAGGTTTGCGCATTCCACTGAGACAACTCGGTCGAACTATCTATGGTCGACCTCGAGCATCGGAGAGCCTGAATACAAGCAGACCAAATTCTAATCGGATCCAATCCCTCATTATTGATCAGTAATACTGAGTTCTATTGTTTCTGAAAATACGTTGATCTTATGTTTAGGAGCATGCTTTATCTCCGTCTGTTTACCTAATCCATCGGAATAAACTCCAACTCAGAATAAACGCCGCAATTAGCAACTGAATTTCAATCATCACACCTGGACACTTCACACTTACCTTCTTCATTCAAACATGAGATATAAATTGTGAACAGTAAAAAGTATTTCTTTATTAAACTCGAGTGACACCTGCGTTCCGAACGCGGCGCATTAATTATTGCTTCCAGCTTGTCTCATCTCTTACCAATTTACGAAAGAGTATCATGCTTCCATAACTGTTGGAAATAACACTTATAAAATGATGAAAGACGTCAACACGTAAGGCGGCATCTATGGATATAAATAAACAGTCGACATTCACAGTAGAACAACAACTAATAATAAACAAACAGCAATAACAAATAAATAAGGAAATAACACAGAGAACATGGTGAGCGGTGGCAGTTCCATCCCTAATACACACCACTCATCAAAGTTCACACTAAACTAAAATTATTATGCCAGTATTATCTGTCACTAAAATGCTACCCGCAGGTTCATTTTCTTCTTGATAATGACAAAAGGAACAATGAAATATAATTTATGCAAAAACTATACATGACGTATGGCAAACAACCAATCCTGAAAAGAGACAATATTGCGGAAAATAATAAAATCAATAATATAGACAGCATGAGCTGTACAGTCCTTGGAAAACAGTCCCGACATAGTGGAATTAGTTCAGAGTTGAGATGAGAAAATTTATCCACGCTGGTTCAGGCACCTGATGGTTGCAGAGTACCAACAGTTGTTCAACTTAGGGGTGTGAGCTCTGAGCTTCCTGTCACTCCTGCCTAATGGCAGCAACTAGAAAATAGCATGGTCTGAGAGAAGGGGTTAAGGGATACCTAGAAGACAGGAGAATGGGGTTGAAATAAAAATCAGCTATAATTAGATAGCGTAGCCGGTTATCAGGATTGCAAGTGCGTTTAAGGAAACGGGGTTTTAAATTCCCTATATCGACGATCTTGCTGGCTAACGTGCAGTCTCTCGTGAATAAGATCGACGATCTCAGAGCCAGGGTGCTGTATCAGTGGGACGTTAGGGCCATGTGTGTTCTTTGTTTCACTGAATCCTGGTTAACCTCTTCCGAACCGGATGCGGAGATTCAGATCGATGGGTTTACTATACATCATCAGGATAGATTTTTAGAGTGTCTCAAAAGCAGAGGTGGAGGATTATGCCTCATGATCAACTATTCTTGGTGCACGAATATATCAGTGCTATTCTAATTCTGCTCATCAGACCTAGAATATCTAGTAGTAAGTTGTCGTCCTTTTGACTTACCACAGGAATTCTCTGGGGTCATTCTGTAGCAGATTAGATTCCACCTCAGACCAATGTCAATTAGGCTTTCGATGATCTAAGCAATTGGATCAACGTGCATGAATCAGCGCAACCTTACGCCTTCTCCATCGTTTTGGGAGATTTTAACAAGGCTAGTCTGAAAAAATCACGAAGCAATTACCATAAACAGATCACTTGCAATACCAGAGGAATCAACACACTGGACCATTGTTAAACCATCAAGAATGCCTACCGTGCTATTCCACGCCGTCATTCGGGAAGTCTGATCACCTAGCTGTACTTCTACTACTAGTGAGGACCAAGACGGTTTGGGCAAGGGAAGCACAGGAGCGCCAACAGGACTGCTTTGAATCGGGGACTGCACTGTATTCAGGGATTCATCTTTGACTCTGAATTAGTAACTTGCAGTTGTAACCGAATACATTAAAACCTGTGTGGATATGTGTGTGCCTAAAAAGACTTACTGTACATTCCCAAACCAAAAGCCGTAGATGAACCAGCAGGTTCGTCGTCTGCTGAAGGTTAGATCTGTGACATTCAAGTCTGGAGACCAGAAAACCAGGTATGATTTGCGGAGGGCTATTTCAAGGATAAAGGGGCAATTTCGAACGAGGTTGGAGGCGGTCTCAGATGGACGGTAATTCTGGGAGGGACTGCAAGACATTACCTCCTACAAAGCGAAACCCAACAGAATGAATTGCAGCGATGCTTCACTACCAGATGAACTCAGCGCCTTCTATGCACGCTTTGAAAGGGAGAACACAACTACAACTGTGAAAATCCCTGCTGCACCTGATGACCCTGTGATCTCTGTCTCAGAGGCCGATGTTAGACTGTCTTTAAAGAGAGTGAACCTTCACAAGGCAGAAGGTCCCGTTGTGTACCTGGTATGGCTTGAAAACCTGTGCGAACCAACTAGCGGGAGTATTCAAGGACATTTTCAACCTCTCACTGCTCTGGGCAGAAGTTCCCACTTGCTTCAAAAAGGCAACAATTAAACCAGTGCCTAAGAAGAATAATGTGGGCTGCCTTAACGATGATCGCCCGGTAACACTCACTTCGACATTGATGAAATGTTTTGAGAGGTTGGTTAAGACTAGACTGAACTCCTGCCTCAGCAAGAACCTGACCCATTGCAATTGGCCTATCGTCACAGTAGGTCAACGGCAGACGCAATCTCATTGGCTCTTCACAAGGTTTTAGATCACCAAGACAACTCAAACACGAACGTCAGGATGTTGTTAATCGACTATATCAGTATTTACTGTCAAGTACCTTTGTTGTTTAAATTGACAAGCACGTGAATTCACACACTAACGTGTGCACACCCGCTAAGTATCCCTGACTCTCCTGAACAGTCAAAGAATAGCAAAGGTATTACACGGGCAAAGGAGTCTGTGCTGGCCAGTCATTCCTCGTAGTACCGATTCCCTCGTCACATGTTTCACAGAGGGTTGCTCACACTTGTATCTGCGATGATTTTTCTTCAAAGTTACCGCTACCAGCACACACGAAACATTTATTTTTATATCCATTCCTTCTCAACTCAAATATTGCATTCCAGTGTCTTTGACCATAGGTCATGTGACAGTCAATTAACTCCTTGTCATTGGCTCTGCTCCATGCCAGCGTCCATTTATTGCCCTCTTCCCATCAAGTGACAGTTGATAATTTATGGCTCTTTCTTCTCAATCAGGAACTAACTTGAATCACTCGAGGGAGTCAGCAAACGCAAGATTCACAAACCTGCATATTATGTCCGACCAAAGAACATCACACAAATAACTTCTTATTTGAAAATGATCTCCAGACCAGCATATTACGAAGCATCATTGTGTCTTCTTCAAAACATTGATCAAGTCCAGCAAGTTAAGCTCACAAAATGGAGAATAGAGTTTCTTCAAAAATGGCAGCCTCCATTCCCAAACACGCAGCAAGAACAAACACAATTAGTCTGTCTGCTTCCACTGTGCTTGCTTCATTCGAAATCACTGATTTGTAGACTGTCGTTCATTCAGTCCAATACAGGTGTAGTGAAGTAGTGCACGTGTAGTGAAAATCCAACTGCTTTCACCTCATGTCTTCTAGTTCACATATTTTATTTTATGTATTCGAAATTATGAACTAATGAGGACAATATTACATTCTAAATCCACAGTAATGTTTTCCAGTTTAAATTTCACTCTTTCAGGTACCATGTTATCATTTTATTATTAATAAGCATACTGAATTCGCCCTTAATACTGAGGTAAACTCTATTTTTTTATCTATCACCACCCTCCTCTGTCTCTCTCTGTCGGTACTCCCCACTCTCCCTCTCTCACAAACACTTCCAATCGCTCTCTCCCTCTTTCTCTCCCTCTCTGTTTCCCCTCTCCGTCTTGAAAGACTAATAGTATAAACTTTAAAAATCCAGGACAGAAATGTGTCTGTGTCCCATCTCTTACAGGACTTTATGACTTTGCGGAGAATGTCATCAGCTCAGGGTGATTTATTGTTTTCCATTGCCAGATATTTCTATAGAACAATCATTTCTACTTTTGTGACTGTACGCTATTGCTCTGCAGTCGACCGTTTCTGCAATGTTTACTGCGTATTGTTTCTATGAAAGCAAATTCAATTCATTTGTTTATTTTCCCGCGATTTCTTTGCTTCTATCTCTGTGGTCGGAGGACGAGCCTTGAAGCGATCCACATTGATTCCGCACCCCCCGCCCCGCTTTCGTGGGTCCTCTGCCGGCTTAATGACCGTGTTCGCAGCAATGAACAATTAACTGCGAACATTTGTTTGGGACTAATCACGCATCTGACATGAAGTTATGTGATAGCAAATTTAGTGAAAAAGAAAAGGGAGCGCATATAATGTTTAGGATGTTAAAATTAAGCCCTGTAACCTGGAAGGACCATGAGAAATCGTAGTCACAATGGATTAAGAAGAATCTCAAGCTATTCGATACGTAAATCTCGAACGAAAGACAACTGGGCAGCAGGTGACCGACTCAACGATAAAGAGAGATCATGCGCTTTGGGACAGAGGATGTGGATGAGGTCTTAAATGACTACATTGAATCTGGAGAAAGTAGGGCGAGCAACGTGTGAAGCGGGCTAATTTGCTAGATAAAAAAAGCAAGCGTTGTGTCTCTTAAAGGACATGAAGATGGATAAGTCTCCATAACCTAATGGGTTAGTCAACCTGGTTATGTAGAGAGGTATGAGGTGAAATTTCAGGGGCCATGATCAATATCTTCGAGTCCTCTAGCCATAGGCGACGTCTCTGAACATTAAGTGAACCTAATGTTGTTCCATTGTTTAAGATGGGAAATTGGATTAATCGTGGAATCTATAGACTAGCTAGTCAGTTCTCTACCGTCAGTGGTAGAGGAATTAGTGGAGATTATTTTTAGGGATTTGTTGTCAGTTGAAAAATCATATCTCTGTGTATGTCTCATGAAGTTAATTGAGTTCTACCAAAAGATGACGAACGTGATTGAAGGTAGTGCCGTGGACTATGTTTACGTGTATTTTATTAAGGCGTTTCTAAAATGTGAGGCTCATCCAGTGATTAAGATGGAAGGGATTGACTGCACTTTGCCGCTTTAATTCAGAACTCGATGCCTACAGAAAACAGAGAGCTGTAATCCTTTGGGATTTATTCTGGTTGGAAGTCTCTGTTCTCTTCTCCATCCGTCAAAAACGGATTTTCCTGGTGAAAAAAACTTATGAGTTTTTACTCCCATTCCCTTTGCGAGATAGACAATAGACAATAGGTGCAGAAGTAGACCATTCGGCCCCTCGAGCCTGCACCGCCATTCTGAGATCATGGCTGATTATTCACTATCAATACCCAGTCCCTGCCTTGTCCCCATATCCCTTGATTCCCCTATCCATTAGATATCTATCTAGCTCCTTCTTGAAAGCATCCAGAGAATTGGCCTCCACCGTCTTCCGAGGCAGTGCATTCCACATCTCCACAACTCTCTGGGAGAAGAAGCTCTTCCTCAACTCTGTTTTAAATAACTGACCTCTTATTCTCAATCCATGCCCTCTGGTACTGGACTCTCCAGTACCATCCACTGTCTGTGGATGGCCGTCCCTTTAACCACGATGAAGCCATCTCAGTGTGCAGGAGAAAGACGTCGTTTCCTCTTGAGGTCGCGGGTAACCTCATATCTTGAAGATCAGTTTCTCCTTCCGTTATTTCTCTTTCTCTTTCTTTTTCTTTTCCTCTCTCCCTTTCGTCCTCTTATTTTCCCCACTGTTACCTCTTATCCTCATCTTCCTATCAGCTCTACCCTAGTGCCCTTTTTGCTCCTTCTCTTTCTCCTGTGGCCCTCTCACCTCTCCAATCAAATTCGTTCTTTTCATATGCCTTACCTCCCAACTAATTTTACCTATCAGATACAAACGCACCCCGCCTCTCGTTCAGAAACGTCGATAGTTCATTCATTTCTAGAGATGCTGCCTGACCTGCTGAGTTCCTGCAGCGGTCTCCACGTGTTGCTGTGGATTGACAGCATTTCCAGAATCTCTTTTTTGTGATCTGCTGCTGTACTGCGATTCTCTTTGTGGGGTACCTACACTACCGCCTCTCCCTCTCTTTACTGCCGCTCCCTCTACTCTGCTATCTCTCCCTCCCTCCCTCGCTCTCTCCCTCTCTCTATGAATTCTGCTGCCTTCCGACGCTTTGATCATGTACCCACTCATCCTCGCTGCCACGGTCATTTATCCGTTTTGGCAACTTGTCTTAATGTTCTGAAGGGAAGACCCAGAGAACTCGAAGCCTGCGATTTTTCGTACAGTAAAGACAAGTTAATGCAAGATTTTCTATGCGCCAGTATCCATCAGCCTTTCGAAAGGTAAAAAATGATTCAGGATAGTCATCATGACTTTGTGCGCAGGAAATTATGTCCGGGAAAACGAATTTTGAAGAGATGACGAACGGCAGGTAGAATAGGTTAGAATATCACTATCAGGTAAAAGGGCAGAATTAGTCTACTTGACATATCGAGCCTGCTACGACTTTTTGTCACGACTGAATAATTTCCCCTCTCAGTCCCAATCTCCTGCCTTATTCCTGTATTCTTTCATGCCCTCCGCAGATATCTGTCTAATCGAAAACTTGTCATCCTCTGCCTTAATTGTACCCAGTGACTTGGCCTCCACAGTCGCTTGTCCGAATGAATTTCACTGATTCACAGCTCTCTGGTTGTCACAACCACGGATTCGGCAGAGCAGTAGTCACGGCAATTGCGCTCGTGAATATGCACGTGTCAGCTAATTATTATTTCATTGTGATAGTATTGAACTCCATTCATTCCGTCGTAGCATTTGTCGAGACTTGATCCCAGCCCAGCCATGCCTCCATGCCTGCTTGCATTCGGCTTGCTTGAGAAATTGGACTGTCGAGTCAACTGACTCTGAAGACGAGCGGTATTCGTTTCATATTTAGATATTCATTTCTTTTTTGTAATTTATTTTTTATTGAAGTTCAACATCAAATAAACACTTCCACAAGATGTATTTCAGACATTGTAAATATATATCATATAATCATATATATCACAAATTTCCACAAAGTATTTATTACTTATTGAAAAGAGCAGAAAAAAAAGCACAAGCAAAGGGAAAAAACTATGTACAAGTAGCGAGTGATCTTTTTTGCATTGATTTGTGAGAATAAAATCGTGCCTATGACGCATTATGTAGTTAAACCATTTTTCCCAGTTTTGAATGAAATTGTTCAAGCTTATGATTACCAGATGCTGTTATCTTCTCCATTTTGGAAATGTCCATTGTAATTTCCATCCATGCATTTAAAGTTGGACTCTACCGTGATAAGCATTTCCTAGTAAGAGTCTCTTTACCAGCCACCAACAGTATATTCATTAAATATTTATCTCTTTTCAACCATTCTTGATGTATATATCCAAAATATATGGTCTTACTCTCTAAGGGCATTTCACATTTAAATATATCTTGTAGGGCATTGTGTATCCCCCTCCAATAGTCTTTAATAGCCGGATAGTCCCAAAAAATATGATAATGATTTGCACTTTGATTTCCACAATTTCTCCAGCAAACAGGGAGGTTACTATCATAATGGGATTTCTGAGAGGGTGTAATCAAATATCTTATCAAGATTTTCCATCCAAACTCCCCCCATTTCTTTGAACTGGTACACTTCCGTCGATACCTCCATATTATTGTCCATTCCTCCTCAGATATAATTACCCCTCCTTCCTTCTCCCATTTTGTTTCAATGTGTGAAGTCGAATGTGTTTTAAGATTTTACAACCCCTTATACATGTTTGAAGTGATTCTACTACCGTTATCTGAATTATATGCTTTTCTAAATAGCTCTATCAAGCACGTACTTGCCTTGGTTACATTTTAATGGTTTTATTAACATATTGTTGCATCTGTAAATACCGATAAAAATCTTGTTTCTCTAATAAGTGTTTCTCTTTAAGTATTTCAGAACTGAACAGTGTTCCTTCTTTCATTATGTTGCAAAGTACAGTTATTCCTTTAGCTGTCCATTCCTTAAATCTCGCATCCAGTTTATCTGGTGTAAAATCTGAGTCATATGCACACCATTTAAGAATTGCAATATCTCACTCTAGATTATTTTCTTTTATAGTAGTTTTCCATATTTTAAGAGACAATTTCACCCATGGGTTATCAATAGTATTGATGTACCATTGCAGGTTGTTGTCAGCCAAAATTGCTTGTACGGGGCTGGGAAGTAACCGATCCTCAATGTTTTTTCCATTCAGCGTCATATGATGGGTTGCAGCAACATATCACAGCTCTCAGTTGTGCTGCAAAATAATAATCTCCAAGAGAAGCCCCATCCCCCCTTTTCCTTTGCTAATTGCAAAGTTTTCAGATGTACTCCAGGCCTTTTACCCTGCCAAATATACCTTGGTAACATCTTGAATTGAATTGAATTCTTTGAATTGATTTTGGTTAATCTCTATTGGTAGGGTCTGGAAGAGATATAACTGGCTGTGCAGTTCGTTGCCATTTTTGTTATTATTTGCGTTTCTTGATACTTATTTGTTCAGGGAGTAGATTGAATAAGTTTTATTCTGCTAATTTCAGTGATACATTGACAGATAAATACGGATGGCTAAGGACAAAGTAAGATTCATTTCTTAGATATTCATTTCAACCACAGTGTAGGCTTCGTTTTCCATTTGAAAGTTTTAGTTAATGGCTCTGTTTGGCCTGGCATTTATTGTTTTCTTTTCCCTTTAACATTGTTCGCATTGAAGTCTGTAAACTGTCGACCAGCTTCAGTGTCCCTCACTCCGCACGTTGGCCATATGGGAACCGAGTGACACTGGCTGAAGACATTCCTCCCCAGCTCCGCTCTGAAAGTACGCGCCTCTATTTTGATGCTGTGTTCTCCGGACTTGGACTCACCCAAATCGGGAACATTCTCTCCACCTCCACTTTAACGAGCCTTTTCAACGTTCGATGGTTTCAATGAGGTCACCCCTTTCTAATTTCCAGAGAGTACAGGCCCAGAGCCATATAACGTTCTTTATGTGAAAGGCCTTTCAAACCCGGAAACATTTTTTCGAACCCCTAAGAACCCTCTCCAATATCAGCACACTCTTGATAGGTTAAGAGGCCGAAACTGCACACAGTACACCAAGTAAGGCCTTACCAATGTTTTATGAAAACTCAATATTATATCCTTGCTTTTATGTTCGTCCAGCTGATGTTCACATAACTGTTACCTTCCACCTGATGATAACATCACAGTTACCTTCCTCACCAACAACTCGACCTGCAAATTAATATTTTTGAAATCCTGCTCAAGGACTCCAAGCTGCTTTGCGCCTGAGATTCTGGAATTTTCTTTCAATTTAGAAAATAGTCAACACTTTTATTTCTTCTACCAAGGTGAACGATACTGTATGCCATCTGCTACTCCTTTGCAGATTTCTCTAAGCTGTCTAAGTCAATCTGTAGCCTCTACATTTCCTCCAAGCTAAATGCCTTCTGAGAAACCACCCACAAAGCCATCAATTCCTCCATCCAGGTCAGTGACATATAATAAATTTAAAAAAAAATCAGCCCCATCAGAGACTCTGTGTAACACGACTGTCACCATCTGCCGACCTGTGAAGGCTCATGTTATTCTGCTTTTTGCCTCCTTTTAATCGGCCAGTGCTTTCCCCATGCTAGCATCTTTCTTGCAATACCACTGGCTCTTAATTTGTTACGCAGCCTCATGTGTGGTACCTTGTCAATTTCTTCTGAAACTCCAAGTGCACAACACCCACCGATTCTCCATTGTCTACCCCGCATGTCATATCTTCAAAGAATTCTAGAAGACATGTCAGATAATATTTCCCATAAGGACACCACGCTGCCTCTAAACTACTTTATCATGAGCCGCCAAGTACCACGAAACCACAACCTTAACAATCGATTCCAACATCCTTCCAACTATTGACGTCAGACTAACTGGCCTATGTTTTTCTTTCTTCTGCCTCTCTCCTTTCTTAAAGAGTGGAGTGACATGTGCAATTTACCATTCCTCCGGAACTAGGCCAAAATCAATTTATTCGTGCAAGATCATTGGTAATGTCTCCACAATCCCTTCAGCCACCACTTTCAGGGCCCCTGGGTGAAACTAACTTGTCCAGGTGAGTTATGTACATGCAGACCGTTTATTCCTCCGAGATGATTGTCCCTGGGAATGCCAGGTTCACAGACATCTGCCCCCGACCCTCTGGAATATCCGGCCTCCTGCCACTGTTTTCCACGGTGAATTTAGACGAGGTATCTCATAGTAGGCTTATCAATAAGATCATAATTTTGCGATGAGATTGTCAATTGGATATAAAATGGGTTTGTTGAAAAAATGTCAGTATGACAGTGAAGTGTAACTTCAGATAGAGTAACTGTCTATCACAGAGATCTAACCCAGATTCCGTGCGTTATATAATTATATTCCTCTTCTGCGAACTTTTAAATATTCCTCTGACAGAACTATTGCGCAAGGAACCAGACCGCGCGTCTCAACAGCGACGCATTGGAAATGGAGTAGACACTTCCCATCGGATGTGCTCAGATCACTTATTCAGGTGGTTAAATAAGCTATTGCCATTACCACTCCCCCCACCCACCACACCCACGAGATGTACGGTAATTAAAAGGGGGCAGAACAGTGGGCTCTTGAAGCTATGAGACTTATGCGTGAATGGATTGAGCGAATCAATAACTCAGATGCAGGCAAAACCCAAGCTACGGGGAACCAACATTACAGTGTCCCACTCACGGTGGGAGGTAAGAGTTTGCTCAGAGAGTGGCCGATATGTGAACACGATGACGTCAGGGAGTGGTTGGGGCCCAGAAGAAGTCTATGTTTAAGGATTTGCCGGATAAACAAGTGTGGGGGGCGGGATAGAAAGAATATAAGCAGAGGAACAGGTGAAGGTGGGAGGTGCAATTCTACACTGCCGAACGAGAGAACAGCCTCACGTCAGCCATTACTATCTGGTTTGCTGCAGCATTCCCTGACAAAACATTGCCTGATAAACTGAATATGTCTTTGGCTACAGTCGACCAGCACTGGAGGACTTGCATGTGTCCCAGACAAAGAAGCGGGCAGGAAAACATCATTGCCGACACTACGCACCTTGCAAACTGATTTTTCTCCCCCAAAAAAATGACCTAGAGAAGAGTGTTTTAAAACTATCGAAACAAACATTTCACTCCATCTCCATCACTATAAAAATATTTTCCCCCAGGCAATCAAGTGATTCTGCGAATGCTGGAAATTTGGAGCAGCAGATGCAGAATGTTGGAGGAACTCATCAGGTCAGGGAGCATCTGTGGAAAGGAATAAACAGTCGACGTTTCGAGCCGAGAGCTTTCCATAGATCCAGCCAAACATGATGATTTCCTCCAGCAATTTGACTGTGTTACTTTCTCAGGTTATGAATCTGATCAACCATTTGTAGCAACCCACACTCCTCTATCTGTTATCCCAGTGACTGCAATGAACTGTAAATATATTTAATCTTGCTTTATGTGTTGCTTACATTGCACATAGATGCTGCTATTTATGTAGTTGTGCACATTTCATTCCATAAGCTGATTTTTAACTTTATTTTCATATAATTAATCCTTTTAATTCTTGAATGCCCTGTTTCATGTAACGCCAACACATCACAGCAAATTCCTAATGTATTGAACTGCATACGGTAAATAACGTTGATTATTGATCCTTGAAGGTGGAGTACACAGAGATCGGCATTGATAAGCAGGGACGGATAATCCGTTTGAACTGTCTTGACTGTAAGTCTATGTACGGTAGTTCAAGCTCGTCATGTTACTCGCTACTAATTCATTCAAGGCATAAAGAGCAGTTGAGTAAAGCGAGACCAACTGTAAACCCGCCGCTGAGTTGGCTCTTTATTAAGTGCTGTGTTACAAAAGTCAATCACAATACGGTCATTGTATCCTGGTGAATCTCTCCCCATTCTATAAAAAGCAGAAGATTAGACACAGCATAGTGAGAAACATTCTACATAGTATCACTCGTCGCAAACGATGCGCATTCAAAACATTCATCTTTGAATTTATTAAACATTTTCTTAGTTCCCAGAAATTGATATTTACGGCAGAATTACATTGCAGAAGGCGGCTGCACAGCCCCAGAGCGGGTTTCACTGCGTTCGTGAGCTGCCACCCGGCGGGGCCTCACTGCCCACAGGCGGACCAAGAGATGGTGTTGCGCAGCGGCGAGCTCAGCGAGCTGTGACTCACGCTGCAGGAATAGCTCGAGCCCTTGTTCCAGGCAGCGACGGGAACCCGCAGGTAACTGCTCAGTCTGTAGGTCTGGTCGGTGTCCGTGGACACGGCGCTAGTCGTCACGTCACTCTCTGTCTCGACGCCATCCACGCTCCAGCGCAGCGCGACCAAGCCAGGCTTAAAACCGCTCACGAGGCAGGATAGAGTGGCAGAACCCGAGCCAGTCTCCTCCGAGGAGGGAGGCAGGAGGAGAACCGAGGGCTTTCTGCTCTCGCTACCTGTGTGAGAAAGGTGGTGGGAGGAGGAGGCAAATATTATCATTAATGTGTGCATTTCCTAAACAGCGTCACCCACTGACTGAACTCCCGACAGAGCATGATCACAATGCACTAACTATACAATCAACGAAAAGTTGGGCACAGAATGCGACCATTCGACCCATCGACAGATGCTAGCATGGAATTGGTGGCCATCCTCAAGCCTGGTACTGGTGAATTGTTGCCCACCCCTTAGGTCAGGTCTGGTAATTTCCACGCATTTCGTGCTATACTGGTGGTAATGGTCTCTTTGCTGAGGGCGGTACCTGGGGTGTTACAGGGGTTGGGGGGAGACCCCAACTAATCCCCAAATCTAATTTCTATCTATAATGTATTTACGGATATTTCAGTTTAGCTGTTCATAGACGGGAGCGCCCTGGGATTGGAGTGGTTTGGACGATTGACCTCTCTGAAATTTAGGGTTGGAATAAGAAGAAGGGGTTAACGGGTTAAAAGACCGGACTTTCGAGTCTTGCTGCGTCGTGTGGGAAATTTCAAAGGATGAACCAAAGGTGGAATTAATTCGACAGATTGAGACTGCGGCAGTGTAGAGCCAGCCAGCAGTACGATTGAAATGGGGAATTCGTCGGAAGCGTGATTTGATATAAAACGTGAGGATTACTTACTCTTTATCTCCAGGATCGTCCCCGGACCATAGAACCAAGCACTATCCCACACTCTGCAGTAATAGACGGCCGAGTCGCCGGGTTCCAAGCTGCCGATGGTCAGGATGTGACTGTTGGTGGAGGTGTCTCTGGACGGTTGGAAACGTTCTGTGATGCCGGGTCCTCTGAAAATGCTATTATCCGATCTATGACCTATCACCCCCTCCGGTCTCCTCCCGGGATGATGTCGGTCCCACCCAATATAGGTACCTGCAACTTTTCCATTCTGTATCCGACACTCTAAGCGGGCAGTCTGTCCCGCGGAGACAGGACCGGACACTGGGTTCTGATTGAGGACTGGGACCGCCAGGATACCTGCAGTAAGACAACAAAATTACAGGGTGACTTGCAGTTGTCAGAAGTGTTATCGATCACCGAAGACTCGCAGAAAACTGTCTTTCAAAGTTTCAACGAATTTCTTTGCGGATAATTCGTGCGTTAACAAACCCGTCTCTCACCTGGTAAATGGACCACTAGAGCCCACAGGAGATGCAGAACTGGCGACATTCCTTCGGTCAGTGAGCGTCCTAACGTCCAGCCGTGCGCTGTTGTGCAAACACCCGGAGCGGCTCCGGTTCTAGTGTCTGCAAATTGGACACTCCGGCCTCTTTATTAATCGGGGATGTTAATGAGTAGGAGGGGGCAGAGACATGTTGGGGGCGGAGACTAACCACCTGTCCTCTGGAATCCATTTCTTGCGAATGACCGTTAAAATATTAACACATTCTTCAATATATTTTTATTTTGCTATGTTATATCAAACGTCCAAATCAATCCAATCTGATGAATATCTAGGAAAGGCATTGGGGTTGGCATGACTTTAGACATTCTATTGACGGCTGCATTCAGCAACATGTAGCTAATGTCTGCCTCAGCGACCGACCAAGCCTGTTTGAGGCACAAAATCCCTGTAACCGTCTTCAAAACAGACTGATAAATTTATTGGCCCGGTTCCTGCTTTGGGAAAACCTATGTCATAAACATGCTGTTACTTTTCTTTTACTGTCGGGATTTAAATAAAACTGATCGCTAATATTCATAAATACCAGACGGCTCATGGTCAAAGTTTAATGTTTAAAATAAAGTTATTATCAAGATTCATTTCCTTGTATGCATTCATAGTAGAGCAATAACGTACAATAGAATCAATGAAATACTACACAGAAAGACTGGCAAACGTTCAGTGTGCAAAAGAAAACAGACTACGAAAATACAAAAACTATCAATAATAATATTCATTATTAATAAGGAAATGTATAATAATTAGAGAGAATGAGTAAAGCAAAAGTGCAATTGAATCGATGAAAACCTACACACAAAGAATGACAAGTCATCAATTCGCAATAGACAAACTGAGAATATGCAACAATAATAGTAATAATAAATCTTATTATTAAAAGAGGAAATTGAATAATTTTGGAACGCAAGCAAGTTTTACATCGTCGCGATGGTAACAGACAGATAGACTGATAGATAAATAATGTTGAGGACCTTTAAATTGTTTAACCTGGGTCAAACGTTTTGTGTAGCCTTCCACAAGGTTCTCACAATAAATTGCTGGGATTTTGTTGCATTCCTCCAGATAGAAGTGGTATAACTGAGTCAGGTTTGTAGGCCTCCTTGCTCGCACCCGCTTTTTCAGTTCTGCTCACAAATTTTCTAACAGATTGAGGTCGGGGCTTTCTAAGGCTACTCGAATACCTTGACTTTCTTGTCCTTAAGCAATTTTGCCAAAACTTTGGAGGTATGCTTGGGGTCATTGTCCATTTGGAAGACCCATTTGCCACCGAGTTTAACTTCCTGGCTGATGTCCTGAGATGTTACTTCAATATATCCACATAATTTTTCTTCCTCATGATGCCATCTATTTTGTGAAGCATATTGTGAAGTCCCTCCTGCAGCAAAGCACCCCCACAACATGATGCTGCCACCTCCATGCTTCACGGTTGGGACTGTGTTCTTCGGCTTGCAGGCCTCACCCTTTTTCCTCCAAACAAAGCGATAGTCATTATGGCCAAACAGTTCCATTTTTATTTAATCAGACGAGAAGACATTTCTCCAAATACTAAGATTTTCGTTCCCATCTGCACTTGCAAACTGTATTCTGGCATTTTTTGGCGGTTTTGGAGCAGTGGCTTCTTCCTTGCTGAGAAGCCTTTCAGGTGATGTCGCATTTTGGACTTGTTTTACCGCAGATATAGATACTTCTCTACTTGTTTCCTCCAGCATCTTCACTAGGTCCTTTGCTGTTGTTCTAGGATGGATTTGCACTTTTTGCGCCAAAGTACGTTCATTTCTCGGAGCCAGAATGCGTCTCCTTCCCGAGCGGTCTTACGGCTGCGTGATCCCATGGTGTTTATACTTGTGCACTATTGTTTGTACAGATGAACATGGTACCTACAGGCGTTTGGAAATTGTTCCCAAGGATGCACCAGACTTGTGGAGGTCTACAAATTTTTTCTGAGGTCTTGGGTGATTTCTGTTGAATTAGTTTGTAAACTTCTGACCCACTGGAATTGTGATATAGTCAATAAAAGTGAAATAATCTGTCTGTAAACAACTGTTGGAAAAGTTACTCGTATTAGGCCCAAAGTAGATGTCCTCACCGTCTTGCCAAAACTATAGTTTGCTAATATGAAATCTCTGGAGTGGTTAAACAATGACCTTTAATGTATTCAACCGAAGTGTATGTCAATTTCTGACTTCAACTGTATCTACTCCAGCCAGAGGGTAGTGAATAGGAGGATATTGTAGACATATAGGGACATGGAGGCCGAATCTGTGGCTGCAATGAAGGTAGAGATTGATAAATCATGCTCCCCTCCCCCTTTCTTTCGCCCTAGGCCTCCCGTCTCCTCATCCTTTCTCTTCTCCAGCTCTGTATCCCTTTGGCCAATCTACTTTCCAGCTCTTAGCTTCACCCATCCCCCTCCTGCCTTCACTTATCATTTGGATCTCCCCCTCCCCCTCCCACTTTGAAATCTCTTACTATCTTTTCTTTCAGTTAGTCCTGACGAAGGGTCTCGGCCCGAAACGTCAATTGTACTTCTTCTTATAGATTCTGCCTAGCCTGCTCAGTTTCACCAGCATTTTGTGTGTTTTGCAAGTCCTTGATTGATCAAGATTACAGGGAGAAGGCAGGTGATTATGATTGAGAAATGATGGAATGACGGAGAAAACTTGTTGGGACGATTGTCCTAATCTATTCCTACTTCTTATCGTCTGATATAACGGTAAGAAGACCACAATACTGCTTCTACTGTTACATATTCATTGAAATCCAACAAATCCATCTGCTTATACACCATACCTTCTGGTTCCAACATATTATTGTGTATATTAGGAACCAAACAGGTTTTTGAGAGCAGCCTGGAGCAGAGTTTGTTAATTTACATTTCACTTCCCGAGCTGCCATGTCAGCACTCCAGTATTGATAAACATATTGATTTCGTCCATAGTACTGAGGTAAACTCTCTTTCACTCTTTCGCACACTGCCCCCTTCCTTTCTCTTCATCTTTATATCGCCCACTCTCTACTCCCTCTCTTAAAAGGTGAAAATATTTGTGGAAACATTTAAAATTTGCAGGACAGACATGTGTTTCCTGTGCCATCACTTACAGAAATTTGCGCAGAACGTCGTCAGCTCACAGTGATTTATTATTTTTCAGTGCCAAATATTTCTACAAAAAAAAAGCATTTCTACTTTTTCCCCAGTATGTTACTGCTCTGCTGTTGAACGTTTCTGGACGGTTTCCTTTGTCTTGTTTCCATACAAGCAAAGTCAAATCACTTGTTTATTTCTCCGCCATGTCATAGCCTCAGTATCTATGGTCTCAGGACGAGCCTTCAAGCGATCTACGTTTATTTCCAGATTTCCGTTTTTATTTAACTTATCTAAGTAAACGTTTTGTATTTCCTCTAATGCCTCCTGCTCGTCTCATCTAGCATTTTTCTTTCCTTCATCAGTTTATTGATTTTTTTTTGCTGATTTGCAGTTTCTACTCCTTCCATCAATGTTAAAATAGTTTCCCTTTGTCCTCATAACCTAAAGATCTTTACTCCTCATGTATATCAAGAAGGTCTGTAAGAAAGTCAATTCAATTCAGTACACGTCTTATAAATTCAGACAGTTTTGCTGGCCTACTGTGTTAATAAAATACACTCCATAGAACCTACAGCACAATCCAGGCCATTTGGCCCACAATGTTGTGCCGAAAATGTACTTACTTTAGAAATTATCTAGGGTTACCTGTAGCCCTCTATTTTCTAAGATTCATGCAACTATCCAGGAATCTCTTAAAAGACCCTATTGTATCTGCTTCCACCACCGTTAACGGCAGACCATTCCATGTACTCACCAATCTCTGCGTAAAAAACTTGCCTCTGACATCTCCTTTGTACCTATTTCCAAGCACCTTAAAACTGTGCCCTGTCATGTTAGCTATTTCAGCCCTGTCAAAAAAGCTCTGACTATCCATATGATCAATGCCTCTCATCATCTTATACAGCTCTATCAAGTCAACTCTCATCCTCCGTCGCTCAAAGGAGAAAAGTCCAAGTTCACTCAACCTATTCGCATAGGGCACGCTCCCCAATCCAGGAAATATCCATACAAATCATAGCTGCGCCCCTTCTATTGTTTCCACATCCTTCCTGTTGTGAGGTGACCAGAACTGAGCACAATACGCCAAGTAGGGTCTGACCAGGGTCCTATCAAGCTGTAGCGTTACTTGTCGGCTCTTAAACTCAATCCCACGGTTGATGAAGGCCAAAGCACCGCATGCCTTCTTAACCACGGAGTCAACCTGCGCAGCAGCTTTGAATGTCCTATGGACACCCACGATCACTCTGATCTTGCACACTGCCAAGAGTCTTACCATTAATGCTATATTCTGCCATCATAATTGAGCTAGCAAAATAAACCACTTCACACTCTCTGGGTTGAACTCCATCTGCCCCTTCTCAGCCCAGTTTTGTATCCTATCGATGTCCCTCTGACAGCCCTCCACACTGCCCACAACACCCCCAACCTTTGTGTCTTCTGAAAACTGTAGGTTAATTCCTCAAGCAACTTAAATCTTTTGTTTATACCTCTGCCCTTTCATTGCTTCATTATCTACGGTCTCAGGACGAGCCTTCAAACGATCTTGTTTCTTTCCCATTTTCTTCTTTTACTTAGCATCTCTACATAAATGTTTCATTTCTTCTAATGCTCCCTGATCGTTTCATCTGGCATTTCACTTTCCTTCAACAGTTTATTGAAGCTTTTTATTTGTTGAATTCCAGTTTAAACTCTTTCAGTCAATGTTAAACCACTTTTCTTTAGGTCCAATGCTCTTCTGATTATTTCAGGCAATTATGTTTGCCCCCCGTGCCATTAAAATACACATCGCCTGAAATCTATACTTTAATTCCTGAAGGAATGCAACATTTGCAATCTTGCAAATAGAATTTCTGACGATTCTTCTCTCCTCCAAGGTTTCTGCGCATTTTAGTTCTGTGATCTAATGTTTGGTTCTGTTAACGGAGATTTTCAGGATATAAACAAACTGGTTTGGAAGAGAAGTGTTATCAATATTGCCACTATATTACTCTGCTTAATGCCGGTGGTAAGTGTGAAGGTAACATTTTCCTGTCTCATATTGTATCATTTAAAACTGGCTGAGCGACGGTGACTCTTTCATGATACACACCGGTGTAATCGCAGATGAGAGGAGTGATGTTTAAAACAGAATTGGACAGGCCAGTCTGATTTCACTGTGGCTCAGTTTCTCTCACAAGAGGAGGAAAGTCCGGCGTCAAGCAACACCTCGGTTTAGTTGTTAATGATTTAGTTCCCCATCGTCACAATTCATCTCTGCGATATTTCAACAGCAGAGGAGCCATTTTTATTTCCATCGTCACCAGTCTGCATCAGAAAATCTTTCCAGAGCGAGTTTCTTTGTCAATATTTGATCAGTTCCAGCTGAAGTCAGTTGGTTCGTTCTGATTTCAAACTCAAGTTCAATTTCAATTTTTTTATTTGTTAGCTGTTTCTATACGTACCCAGTCAAAGGAAACAACAGTCCACCCAACCACTGCGCACCCACGAAACATATATCACACAGCACAGAAAACAAAATATCACCACAAATAAGTTTATAAAGTAAAATTCAAAGTGCATGTAGTTCGCAGCGGAGGCAGTCAGTAAACAGCCCAATGTCGCAGTAACGAGACCTCGGTGGAGTATGGTAATATTGGAGTGGTATTATTGAAATTTTAAAAATTTACCCTGATAAGGGTATAGATTGGTGTATATCTTTAAATATGTTCTGAAGATAACTAGTCATCCAAGCCATCTTCAGTGTGAGCAAAAACCAGTCGCTTTATCTCTCGCCTCACAGAGACGTTTATACAAATCTATCCACTAGACCTGCATGGCGCTGAAGCTCATGCGTGGGGTTTCTTCCATGGCAGCGAGGCCTGGGCTGTCAACTGAGTCCCATAAGTTACCGCAGAAGGCACAGGCCTGTTTAACTTACAACTGAAAATGAGAGATGACCTGAGACCGGAGGACCATAAGACATGATATCAAAATTAAGTTGCTCGATCTGTCGAGACTTCTCCGCCATTCACTGATTGCTGATTCATTTTATTTCTGAACCCGATTCTCCTGCCATCTCTCTATGACTTTTGACATACTTACTAAATATCAGTGAGTTCCGTCTGCTGTCACAATGGCAATGAAGTTCAAAGACTGTCTACAGTCTGTCGAAAGAAAATTCTCCTCGTCTCAGTTGCAAAGGGATGTGGTTTTATTCTGCGATTGTGCCCCTTGGTCCTAAAATCGGCCACTACAGGAAATATCCTCTCCAGATCCACTTTATCTAATCCCTTCATATTCGATAAGTTCCAATCAATCACACCCCTCATCTCAATCTTCTAAATTGCAGATAGTACAGCCACAGAAATACAAGCGCTTTTCATTCGTTAACCCTATCCTTCCCAGAGTTATTCTCGCCAAATACGGAGCCCAAAAGTGCTTACAATATTCCAAATTTGTTCAGGTCAAAAACATAGCAAACAGGACGCTCCTCCACCGGGGGCGGGGCGGGGGGTGGCTTATTGGAGAAGAATTCTGATTTCAGGGGGTGCTGTCTCACATTGGATAGAAATTACATTTTCGTGTGTCTTGGACGCGGCTGAAAATTTCTGGGATTCACTCTTTAGCTGGTACTCCGACGAGAGGGATATTGAAATAAAAATAACTAGTGTGTTTTTGAGCAAAGGAGGAATCGGGGGAGATTGGGAAGGTTCAGAAAAGTGAAATTGTAGCCGAGGGTCCGAAATGTGTTGTTTGAATTGCTATGCGGGTTGGAGGGCCGAATGCGGTCCTTCCTCCCTTTCTGTGTCTTTGTCTGAGTGAAGCTGCTTTGGGGACGCGAGCAAGGTTTGGAGGAGCTGTGATCTGAGATCATAACTCACTTCGTGATTAACTCGGATATTTGCCTGTTGCCACCCAAACTGACCATGAGACTCCGCTCAGTCCAATTAACCAGCGCTGACGATAGTTCACAGAGTCGGTCAGTCTGTGTCTGCGAGTGACACTGATGCAGATGTGGACTCCGTCATATCCCCGTGGGGACCGGGCGGTGTTTACACAGCCTTCACTTAGCTACAGTTAAACAAATTGATGCTGTTTCTAACTTGTTTGTTAAGCGGTGCAGGTGCTGCGGTCACTGGGTCCCGGGGAGGGAAAGAAAGAGCCGCGGGGAGATTTTAAAATTTCGGAAGTGTTTTCCATTGAGACAATGGAATCAGTGGCAACGTCTCAGACTTAAGTTTAATTTCTAAGATGCTCATATTTTCAAACAATGTCTTCTTCAAATATACTGGCGATCTTTAAACTTCATAAAAGTTTTAAAAAGAAAATGACTGAATGTGTGTGTGTGTGTGTGTGTGTGTGTGTGTGTGTGTGTGTGTGTGTGTGTGCGTGCGTGCGTGCGTGCGTGCGTGCGTGTGTGTGTGTGTGTGTGTGTGTGTGTGTGTGTGTGTGTGTGTGTGTGTGTGTGTGTGTGTGTGCGTGCGTGCGCCTTTGTGTCTGAGCATGCGTGCCTGAGTATCACAATAGTTATCGGGCAGACGGAATGAGATGCGTGTCCAGGGAAAAATCCAGAGCTGACCGAGGTTGGACTCGAGCGCTCGCAGTCTCTCTCATTCCTTGAAACAAAACGGAGCACACTATGGGCTTTCACATGAACATGACGACATGGAATGTATATATACATTCTTCTTACATAGCCATTGCTATTTAGGAAATGCAGCATTTCTTTCATCACAAAGACTTGACGGAGAAAGAAGCAATCTATGAAATTTCATAAAGTGATTATATTCTTGGGCACATAAACTGCGAACGGAACAGCGGTGGGCTTCTGAAATCCACTCCTCTTTTCAATAAATTCGTGACTGAGGGTCACTGCAGAACCATCTGGCTTTATTTTCATATCCCTGTAATCTCGAAGTTTCCGAGCACCAATCGACCCTCTATTGCAACTTTGTTAGTGATTAATTATCAGCAGATCTCGAGGAGGGAAGCCCAGAGTCTTCTGTTTCACATCAGTTATACTGTACTCCGTTAGTTCATTCAGTATTCAGACTTGCAGAGCACTTGACTCTCATTTGTCTTTACTGAGACTGAGGCGCATCCCTCTCAGTAGCTGCTCACGGGTGAATCCTCTCATCCAGAGAACACAGTCTCCAGAGCCAGTTTCAGATTTCATACAAGAAACGGACCTATTTACAGTAAACAGACAGTCTAACCTCGGGCCAGTAGTGATGCAGCAGGCACGCCACACTTTTGCAATTCACCTCCTTGCAAAAGGCCAAACTTTTCCTCCCTACTGCTTCCTTCACTGACTGGTAAAGTTATATGCCTGACGAGCCAGCATTGAATACCTGGATGCAGACGGGAAAAAGACATTTTCCGAATGCATGTGACTCATTATTATTAACACAGCCATTGCTATGAAGCGAAATGCACAATTTGTTTTATCACAAACACTTGTATAAGAGACCATAGTAGAAAGGAGCAAGCGCAGTAACTCCTTGCTCAGAACGTACACCATTAGACCATAGGATACAGTAGCAGAAATCGGCCATTCGGCACATAGGTCTCTCCACTATTCCATCATGGCCGATGTATCATGAAAGTTCAAGATAAATTTATTATCAAAGTAGATATATGTCGTCATATGCAACGCTTAGATTCATTTTCTGGCGGGAATCTCAATATATCGAATAACCATAATAGAATTAATCATAATTCCTCTCAACATTCTCTTTCTTCTCCCCGTAACCTTTGACGCCTTGACTAATCAAAAACCTATCAACCTCCACTTTAAATATTAGATACCGAATATATATTATTTATCTGTGGCAATGAAAAATAAAGTTAATACTGTATTAATACGATGAGGGAGATAAAACTGTCATTTGTATCAAAAAGAAGCATACTTCTTTTGATGCAGAACGGGCTTTATGCAATGACCACATAAAATGACCACGAGAAAATGATTTTTTTCCTGTTCTGAACCATGCTCAGAATGACACGTGGTAGTGACGAAAACCGCATGTCATCAGCGTTAGAAATGTCTAATTCCTGAAGCAGCAAAAAAATTATCGAAACACTTTCCAATCTTTGGAAGAAACTATGAAGCACAGTGATATGGTTCAAAACTAGATTAGTCAACATGTGATTAGATTTCATAACCTGAAAGATACTGTACCAATTTAACAAATTTCAGGCGGTAAACACCACAAGAAATTCTGCAGAATCTGCAAATCCAGAAGAACGCACACAGCATGCTGGAGAAACTCAGTAGATAGAGCAGTAGCTATGAAAATGAGTGAACTGTCGACTTTTGAGCGAAGACGATTTCAGTCCATATTTTTCTTCTGTTCCATAATTTTGCATATTATTTATTGTTGTTTAACATTTTATAATAAACTCATAGAAAAACTTCCTCAATTGAACTTGAACGGAAATAATATGTTGAGATTGAATTAATTCCAATTGCGCACATTTCTTTCAGGTTGAAAATGTCAGATGGATTTTAATGAAGACGAGTGTGAGAAGTTTGACATCAGCAGGATAAACGAGGGTAGGACTTACACGGTGAAAGGTGGGACGCTGAGGTGCGATAGAAGGATTTGATCAGGGAATTAAGATCCACAATTCCTTGAAAGTGGCGAAACAATTAGATAGAGTCGCAAAGAGAAATTTTGGGACATTGCCTTTCATGATGTCCTCTGTCTGATCCTTCGGCGATTGTACTTTTTTCATTTTGTGTTTCTTAGTTCCTGTGACTACCTGCAAGGAACTGAAACTCACAGCAGTATATGGTGATATACAGTTTACGAGCCAAGATAATAAATTTATTTTGACTTTTGAACTTTGTTCTTTTTTGCCCGACGATTTAAAACAAATTGTCATCTTTATTTAATTATTGAACACATTGCTACATGGGAGTGGTGAAGATTATGAGGAGGAATGAGCTGTGGGCACCTAAGAGGAGTCTTGCTGTGATTGAAAGGGAGAAGACTTCGTAATCCTTTACGATGGGTGATCGATTAAGCTCCTGTTCTTTCTGTGAACGTTGTTCGATTAATTGAATAGACTTCAATCCAAGTTTAAATGACACGACGGGCTGAATTTCCTTCACTACACCTGTGTAAGGATCTGCAGGAGCTGGGCAATCTGCTCATGAATTTGACGATGATTTCCTTTCCTTTCTGCTATCAGACTGTTTATTTTTTTCAGGTCACGCCCCACCAAGATCCTTGTTTGCGCTTTGCTGGCACCTATTGCTCACTTGTGCAAATTCAATCAGCTCACTGCATGGATCGTTCCATTCTCGTGATCTAATTTTAAATAACTCGTTGGATTATTTCACCTTTGATCGGTTCAAACTATCATGCAATGTAGACAATTTTGACGTTCTCTCGTGTATGGTCTGTGGAGAACAGAAGATGTTTCAATTGACGGAATTTTGTCCCGATCCTGACCCAGGAGATTATTGAATGATTCGATTATTTAATGCTGAAGATTGCCTCTTAAAGGCACACGTGCGTGCATTTGACTGGCGGTGTTACTTGATCACTTAAAGCCACAGGCTCCCACAACTTTGTAACAGCGGCCTTAAAGTTGTAGGCAATATTTTATTACTCTTACGTCTATCCCAATAGTTCTTTGGTGTACAATCGTTTCTTTCGAAAGCCAGCAGAACAGCGAAGAACGTTTCATTTAAATAACTGCAGACGTTCACTTACTCACAAAATACCAACAACCATCAGGGATTTGCTAAACTATATACGATTTCAAATTAAATACGACTCCAATTACATATAAAACATTCAGTTCCCTGAGGTAACCTGTCGTTCCTTGAAATCCGCCTCTATGCGCATTGTGACAGCATGAATCCTTTCTAGGTATATTTCGGCATGAACGCAACCCCAGAAATGCCGCAGAAATCGGCTCGAAACGATACCTCGATTGCCCTGTTGGTCCCGTGAATGGCCATCTTGGCCAGGCCTTCGTCCGCCGTACCGTGTGACCATGTATGAGTAGCGCGGGTCTGAAGTACAACAGGAACCTGAGGAGCAGCCCCACAGGTACTCCGAAAAGGCTGCAACTTCCCAGGCTCTATATCGAACATGATACACAGATTCCTCCCGGTCACAAAAAGAGCAGGTAGACAAAATGTCAGTGAACCGGCTGAGACATCCATTGCACGGCACTACCCTACGCAATAAGTCCCGCCCCAAACTCCAGTGTGAAACAGCGGCTAGGATTCACGTTATTTACTTGAAGGTCAATCGACAGTGGGATATTCCCGTTTATGTTTCAAAGTTTTGCGGACAAGAGTGTGAGTTTCGAAATTGGAAACGTTTCCTGTGAAACGTCTCCTAAGAAATGAGACGGTGTTAACAACCTTATTAGTCCGCGATGTTACTTTCTTATTCGACGCGCTTGAGTGTTTACGTCACATGTGGGGATGAACCGCAGACTCGGTATTTCTGGTGAAGCGAAAATAGAGAGGAAATTTGACTGAGGCCGATAAAGCCTGCTTATTTTCATGTGGGGTAAAGAGTAGGTGCTTGCGTTCAAAGACCCGGGAGGGAATTTCGAAATGATCGAGAAAAGTAGAAGGCAGCATAAGAATAACTGATTCTCATATTCAACACAGAACACGTTGCATCCATTGCATCTGTGCGCTTGATATGACCCCAAATTTGTTTTTAGTAGTGAGTTCGATAAATTATTTGATAAAATTTCATATGGAAGTTGGTGAAATGGCAGATGGAATTTAATTCAAAAGACACTTACGGTTTAGCGTGATAGTGGCGAAATGCAAGAAAATCGGACTAGGTTGGAAAGTCAATGGTAAGATGGCCGCGTGCTCCTAACAGTGGCCACTCCAGGTCAAATCAAAGGCGTGCTTAGTCGTCCTGTACATTTTCTTTACGATCGTAAATCTATGTGAGCATAAGACAGAAGAGCAGAAATATGTCATTCGGCCCATCGAGTCTGCTTCGCCATTCCAACATGGCTGATATATTATCCCTTTCAACCCCATTCTACTGTGACTCCCTGATTAATTAACAACTTATTAAACCTCCGCCTTCAAACATACCAAAATAATATGCCTGCACAGTCATCTGTGCCAATGAATTGCATAGATTCACCACTTTCTGGCTGAAATTTTTTTCCATCTCTGCACAAAATGGACGGCTTTCAAATTTGATGCAGTGCCTTCTAGTCCCAGACACCCCACTACAGGAAAGATCCTCTTTGTCCAGATCTTTCAAGATTCGATTACTTCCACCATCCCCGCCGATTGTTCTAAACTCCAGCAAGTAAAAACCGAGGGCTGTCAAACGCTCCTCTTATGTTACGTCTTGCATTCCTGACATCATTCTTGCGAAGACTGATGCAAAGTACCCAGTAGGTTCATCTGCTATTTTTTGCCCCCCATTATTACCTCAGCAATACCATTTTCAGTGGTCCAACAACAACTCTCACCTGCGTTGTACTCTTCATTATCTGCAAAAAAATTGTTAGCTTGCTTTATATTATTAGCTAGGTTGACTTCATATTTCATCTTTTCCCTTCTTATAGCTGTTTTAGTTATTTTTTGTTGAACTGTAAAAGCTTCCAAATCATCCAATTTCCCGTTGACTCTTGTGACTTTTCATTGGCTTTCATCTAGCACTAAACTTACTTCGCAGCCAAGGTTGCTTCCCGCTGCCTGTTGAGGACTTATTCCTCTGTTGGACCTATGGATCCCGCGCCTTGTCAACTATTCCCATAAACTTCAGTCATCTCTGCTCTGGTCATCCCCGCTGGTATCCTGCTCCAATCCACCTGGGCAAGCTCCCTCTCGTGCTTCTGTAATTCCCTTTACCCCATTGCGACGCCGATACATGTGAGTTATGCTTCTCCCTCTCAAGTAGCAGTAGGAATTTAATCTTAATATAATCACTTTCTCCTTAGGTTTCCTTTACATTAAGCTCCCTAATAAAATGTGGTTAGTGCACAACACCCTATCTATGATAGATAGATCCCGGTGGAGGACGACTGGATATTATGGTGGGCGATCACATCCTAAACTATCTGGGAGCTCCCGGTCGTGGGGTTGGAAAAGGCAGGGAAGCATGGGGTCGTCTTCAACTGCTGGTTCACTCTATCAATCCGGCTATTACATTGGGGATGGAAACCAGATGCGAAGCCTGTCGCGTGTCCCTCAAGAGAGCAAAAAACGGGAATTGAACGATGGTGAATGATCAGACACTATGTCTTGACAGAAGTCGTGGAGCCTGAACAAATGTTGAACCATGAGTGTGGCAGTCTTACGATTTGATGGAAGATTGTGGAGGGCAATGAAATGGGCAGTCTTGGACAAATCGATCTACACTGACCAAGACGGTGGTGAATGCTTTGGCAGGGGCAGACCAGTGGTGAAATCCACTGAAAGGTTGGACCAAGGTTGGTGGGGCACAGGCAGTGGACATTGCAGATCCACAGGAAGCTGGCGTTACGTCTTGTTCCGAACGTAGACAAACAGATATAAACTCAGATATAAATAACCAAAACATAGTTGGCCACTAACATTGTTTCTTTATAAACTCCTGGATACGTCGAAATCCCGGATGTTCATCCAGACGGGAGGAGTGACCCCATTCCAAAACTTCGGAACGCGCATCGGCAGCGACAATCAGCTGGTTGGGAAGTCTCCCACCCGACCTTGGGTCCGATTCTTGGGCAGCCCTCACTTCCGTCTCTATTCTCCAGATCACCGAAGCAACAATATACGATCGAGGAGCAATGGGCTCAGGAATCGGCATTGCCATCGAATCCGTCGAATTGTCGGGAGAGAGTGTCGGCCTTGTTATTCTTGCTTCTCAGATGCTAAGTGAGGACGAACTGAAACAGTGTGAAGTAGAAAGCCTATCCGGATTGACAAAAAGTTTGCATTCTGAAGGGAGGAGACGTCCATCTATTCTGTCCAGATGAAGAAAATACGCTCTGCCTCCTCCAACCAGCGCTATTATTGGACTCCTTGACAGCTGGAGGTTCCCGGTTCCTCTGGGCTGGAGTCAGGTGAACGGAAAGAAAGGCACGGGGTGCAGTCGGCTGTCCGCAGAAGAGCGCTGAGAGAGGACAGTTGCAATGCCGCCATCGGATGCATCCATCCCGACTATGAAAGGCTGTGATGGCTCTGGGTATTGCAGAATTGGGATAGAGGTGGAACGTTGCTTTAAATCTGAAAATGCTTGGACGGCATCGTCTGTCCAGTGAAATGCTGCCGAGGACTTTGTGCTGAGAGCAATTATAGGAGCTGCGACAGAGTCGAAATTCCGGATGAAGTGGCAATAACAGATCGCAAACCACAGGAGGCGCCGTGTCCATTTGACTGTAGATGATTTGGGCCAATCTGCAATTGCTTGAAATTAACTAGGGTCCAATTGAACACTGGATAGGGTATATGTATATATATATAGATAGATAGATAGATAGATAGATAGATAGATAGATAGATAGATAGATAGATAGATAGATAGATAGATAGATAGATAGATAGATAGATAGATAGATAGATAGATAGATAGATAGATAGATAGATAGATAGATATAGGACAAAACTGACACCTGGTCTTTATAGAACTCACATTTATCGAGTTTGCCGTACAGGTTATATTCGGGGAGACGTCGGTGAGCTCGTCAGACATGCTGGAGGTGTTCCTGATGACAGCAGGAACGGATAAGGATGTCATATAAATATACAAACACAAACTGATTCAGGATGTCCCTGGGCACATCGTAAACTAAGGCCTGGAGTACAGCAGGGACGTTGCCCAGACCAAAGGTCATCGCCAGGTACTCATACAGGCCAGAGGTGTTGAAAGCTGCCTTACACTCAATCCCTTCTCTCGCGCAAACAAAATTGTAAGCATTGCGTAGATCAATTTTTTAAAATATGAAAAGCGCTCCTGGAGATGTTGGAATGCATCAGCCAGCAGGTGAAGAGAGTAGCAGTTCTTCACAGTGATGCTGTGCGGGGACGACAATCGATCAGGGGTGGAGCTTGCTATCTTTCTTGCTCGCAAAACGAATCCTGCTCCTACCGGCGATGTTGACAGACAGATAAACTCCATGGCCAATGCCTATGATGCATTCCACCGTGGCCGTTTCATGATCAGAGAGTGTAAAGATCCGTCCTCAAGGAGGACTCTTGACTGGTAGGAGGTCTATGGCTCACTCGTATGAAGATCGACATACTGAGCCAGAATCCCAAGTAGGTCGACATCTTTAGCTGACATAGTAGGGGATTCATGGAACGGTGCTTGAGCTGGACGCATACATGTCGACAGGATTGCAGGTGGCCACTTTTGGAGTCCTTTCAGAGACCAATCGATCCGTGGGTTATGTCGGGATGAAAAAGGGGAGACCAAATACTCGTGGCAGTCCAGGCGAATAAACTGGATAGGAGAGCTGTTCACTGTGGTTGCCTCAGAGGACATGTTGGAAGAGTTGGCTGGAAAGGTGGACCTGGCCAATGCCCAGAGGTGAACCGTCCAGCGACTTGACGTTGATCTTTCTCTTAATTCCTGTGTCGAAACTCTCCTCATTGACCTTACAGCTTGTCATCTCTTTCTAATAATTTTATATTATTTGCTTAGCAACAGAAGAACGCCAACCCCCTCTGCCTTCCTGTGTATTTTTGCGATACAATGTGTATCCTTGAACATTAAGCTTCCAGCTATAATATTTCAGCCATGATTCAGTGATGCCTAAAATATTACACTTGTAATTCTGCAACTGTACTACAAACCCGAGGAAATCTGCAGATGCTGGAAATTCAAACAATACACACAAAATGCTGGTGTAACACAGCAGGCAAGGCAGCATCTACAAGGAGAAGCACTGCCTACGTTTCGGGCGGAGACCCTTCGTCAGGACTAACTGAAAGCTAAGAGATTTGAAAGTAGTGGGGGGAGGGGGAAATGCGAAATGATAGGATAAGACCGGAGGGGGTGGGGTGAAGCAAAGAGCTGGAAAGGTGATTGGCGAAAGTGATACCGAGCTGAAAAGGGAAAGGATCATGGGACGGGAGGCCTCGGGAGACAGAGAGAATAAAAACAAACAACTAAATATGTCAGGGATGGGGTAAAAGGGGTGGAGGGGCATTAACGGAAGTTAATCCCATCAGGTTGGAGGTTACCCAGCTGGTATATAAGGTGTTGTTCCTCCAACCTGAGTTTGGATTCATTTTGACAGTAGAGGAGGCCATGTATAGACATATCAGAATGGGAAAGGGACGTGGAATTAAAATGTGTGGCCACTGGGAGATCCTGCCTTCTCTGGCAGACCGAGCGTAGGTGTTCAGCGAAACGGTCTCCCAGTCTGCGTCGGGTCTCACCAATATATAAAAGACCACACCGGGAGCACCGGATGCAGTATACCACACCGGCCGACTTACAGGTGAAGTGTCGCCTCACCTAGAAGGACTGTCTGGAGCCCTGAATGGTGGTGAGGGAGGAAGTGTAAGGGCAAGTGTAGCACTTGTTCCGCTTACAAGGATAAGAGCCAGGATGGAGATCGGTGGGAAGGGATGGGGGGACGAGTGTACAATGGATCCACGTAGGGAGCGATCCCTGTGGAAAGCAGAAAGAAGGGAGAGGGAAAGATGTGCTTGGCAGTGGGATCCCGTTGGAGGTGGCGGAAGTTACGGTGAATTATGCGTTGGACCTGGAGGCTGGTGGGGTGGTAGGTGAGGACAAGGGGAACCCTATCCCGAGTGGGGTGGAGTGCGGATGGGGTGCGGGCAGATGTGCGGGAAATGGGAGAGATGCGTTTGAGAGCAGAGTTGATGGTGGAAGAAGGAAAGCCCCTTTGTTTAAAAAAGGAAAATATCTCCTTCGTCCTGGAATGAAAAGCCTCATCCTGAGAGCAGATGCGGCGGAGACGGCGGAATTGTGAGAAGGGGATAGCATTTTTGCAAGAGACAGGGTGGGAAGAGGAATAGTCCAGTTAGCTATGAGAGTCCGTAGGCTTATAATAGATATCAGTAGATAAGCCGTCTCCGGAGATGGAGACAGAAAGATCAAGAAAGGGGAGGGAGGTGTCGCAAATGGACCAGGTAAATTTGAGGGCAGGGTGAAAGTTGGAGGCAAAGTTAATGAAGTCATCAAGCACAGCATGCGTACAGGATGCAGCGCCAATGAAGTCGTTGATGTAGCGAAAGAAAAGAGGGGGACGGATACATGGACTGTTCCACAAAGTCAACAAAAAGGCAGGCATAATTGGGACTCATGCGGGTGCCCATTGCTACACCCTTGGTTTGGAGGAAGTGGGAGGAGCCAAAGGAGAAATTATTGAGAGTAAGAACTAATTCTGTTAGACGGAGGACAGTGGTGGTAGAGGGGAATTGGTTAGGTCTGGAATCCAAAAAGATTCCAAGACTGGTGTCTCGGCCCGAAACGGCAACTGTTTGGCTCAACAGGGAAGGGTAAAGTCAGTCAATGTTGTAGTTATAGGATACTCAGTACTTAGGGGGACAGAAAGGAGATTCTATTACGCAAAAGGGACAGTAGTATGGTGTGTTTTCCTCCCGGGTGCGAGGGTCCAGGATGTATCAGAGCGGCTGCAGGATATTCTCAGTGGGGAGGGTGAACAGCCAGACGTCATGGTATTAGCACCAATGGCATAGGCAGGAAATATGAAGAAATCCTACGCAGTGAGTACATAGAGTTACAAGGACATCCTTGGACATAGAGTTACAAGGTAGCAGTCTCTGGATTAATCCCAGTGTCATGGGTTCGCGCAGTTAGGAATAGGGTGGTAGCACAGATGAGTAAGTGGATCCGGTGATTTTTGCAGGACATAGAGTTTCAAGTTCTTGAATCCTTTTGGGACCTTTTCTGTGGAAGGGGTGACATGGCCAAGAGTGACGGGTTGCACTTGAATTGGACGGCAACCAATTATCAGGATGAAAATGTAGATGTTTGGTTTAGTACATTTGCAGATGATACCACGATTGGTGGAGTTGTGGATAGTGCAGAAGACTGGCACAGAACACAGAGCAATACAGATCGGTTGCAGACATGGGCAGGGAATTGGTAGATGGACATTAACCCCGATAAATATGAGCAGTTGCACCTTTTTAGGGCAGATGCAATGAGACAGTACACTGTTAAGAGCAAGATCCTTGTGTTGCTGAACAGAGAGATCTTTTGATCCATGCTGGTTGCTTCTTAGATTGACTACATAGGTCGATAAGATGGTTTAAAAGGATTGTGGTATACTTGCTTTTGTTAGTCGAGGCATTGAGTTCAAAAGTCAAGAGGTTTTGTTCTAACTTTGTAAAACTCTGGTTAGGCCACATCTGGAGTATTTCATACAGTTCTGGTTGCCTCTTTACATGGAGGATTTTGAAGCTTTGGAGAGGATGCAGAAGAGGTTTACCAGGATGATGCCTTGTATAGAGTGCAGGTGCTATCATGAGAGGCTGGATAAACTTCGGTGGCTTTCTCAGGAGCGGTGGTGGCTGAGCGGAGACGTGATAGACATTTATAAATTATTGAGAAACATAGGTGGAGTAGACAGGAAGTACAGTATCTGTCTCCAGGATATAAATTTCTAATAGCAGAGGTCATGCATTGAAGTTGAGATGGAGTAGGTTCAAAGGGGATGTGTGGGGTAAAATATTCACTAAGAGAGTGGTGGATGCCTGGTAGGCACTGCCTGGTAAAGTGATAGAGGCAAATACTTTAGAGGTGGTGAAGAGACGGTTAGCTAGGCACATGCATATAAGAAAGATGGTGGTACTTGGTCATTGTATAGGTAGGAGGGAATCGTGTTAGAGTATTTTTGATTTACGTTTTAGCTGATTCATTAGAAGATTGTGGGGTGAATGTTTTTTATTGCATACTGTTCTAAGCTCTATTTTCGAAGTTTTTTTTCATAGGTGCTGCCTGACCTGCTGAATTCCTCTTGAATTTTATGGGTTATTCTATCAGATAGTTACTCTGATCAACCATTTTATACCCCCTTTGCCTAATATGCAATTCACTGCACTGCACTGTGCACACTTAAAAAACTTTTTTCTATTGTTGTTTTCATTACTGGTTTTATGCAATTGTGAACATTTTATTCAATACACCTACTTTAACCTCTTAGTTTATAATATACAATTTTTTATTCTTTATAATTTTGAATGGCTTATGTTTCTGTTGCGTGTCACGCCAACACATTACAGAATATTTCGAATGCATTTAAATATATATGACGAGAGAAGGTTGATGCTTGATCCTTTCACAGAAAGAAATCTGATGGAGAACGGAAAGATCGACATTTACGGGGATCGACAGAATAAGAGGTGATTTGACAGTAAGTGGCCCATCAGCGCCATGTTACTCGATGCAAATTTATTCAATGTACGTAGAGTAGCTGAATAAAGACAGAATACTGTAAACCTGCCGCTGTGTAGCTTCGTTATTATGAACTGTGTTACGCAGAATACAATTGTACCATGGTCACCAATAACAGGGAGCTTCTCCCCAGACTACACTCAACAGAAATTCAGGAACGGCATAGTAGGGAAAATTCTACACGGAATTATATGTTGCGAGCAAAGGACAATCGAAACAGTCATTACTGAAATTATTCAACATTGTCCTGGGTCCAGAAAGAGATATTACTATACCATCACATTGGACAAGAAACCTGCACAGACTAAATGAGGTTTCATAACATTATACAGGAGCGAACAATCTTCATGAGCTGCCAACTGGCGCAGTATTGCAGCTATTGCGCAGAGGCGAGTTCAGTGAGCTGTGGCTAACGCTGCAGGAATAATTTGACCCCAGATCCCTCGGATCCACCGCACTTGCAAATGCCTTACCATTCACAATCTATTTTGCCATTATATTTGACCGACCAAAATGAACCTCCTCAAACTTATCTCAGTATAAGTTCCATGAACATACCAGCCACTGAAGTAAGACTCACTGATCTATCTCTACTCCCTTTCTTGAATAAGTGAACAACATCTGCAACCCTCCAATCTTTCCGAACCTCTTCTTTCCCCATCGTTGATGGAAAGATCATTGACAGGGGCTCAGCAATCTCTTATCCCGCTTCTCACAGAGGTCGTGGGTACATCTCGTCCGGTCCCGGATTCTTATCCAACTTGAGGCTTTCCAAAAGTTCCAGCACATCCTCTTTTCTAACGTGTATATGCTCAAGCTTTTCAGCCCGTGTAAATCATCCCTACATTCGCCAAGATCGTTTTCCGTACTGAATAATTAAGCAAAGTATTCATTAAGTATCTCTACTATCTCCTCCGGTTCCATGCATACATTTCCACTGTCACACTTGATTGGTGTTATTTATTCACGTCTTATCCTCTTGCCGTTCACATACTTGTAGAATGCCTTAGCATTTTCTGTAATCCTGTTTGATGAGGTCTTCTCATGGCTCCTAATTTCATTCTTAAACTCCTGTCTGCTAGCCTTATAATCTTCTAGGTCTCTATCATTACCGAGTTCTTTGAAACTTTTGTGAGCTTTTCTTCTCTTCTTGACGAGATTGTCAACGGACTGTGTACACAACGGTTCCTCTACCCTTGCCCTGTCTCATCCGAACGTACCTGTGTAGAATACTACGCCAATATTCCCTGAAAAATTGCGACATTTCTACTGTGCATTTCCCAGAGAACATCTCTTTCCAGTTTATGTTCCCACGTTCCTGTCTGATAGCTTCATATTTCCCCTCGCTCCAATTAAACGCTTTCCTAACTTGCCTGTTCCCATCCCTCTCCAATGTTATGGTAAAGAAGATAGTATTATGATCACATCTCCAAAATGCTCTCCCACTTAGAGGCCTGACACCTGACCAGGTTCATTTCCCAATACCTGATCAAGTACAGCCTCTCCCCTTGTAGAGCTATCTATATATACATTGTGTTAGGAAAGATTCCTGAACAACCTAACAAACGCCACCCCACCTAAACCCCTCGATCAACTGAGATGCTAAACAATATTTGGGAAATTAAAATCTCCTACCACTACAACACTGTTATTCTTACAATTTTCAAGAATCTGTTCCTCAGTGTCCCTGTTACTGTCCGGTGTTCCGCAGAAAACCCCAGCAGAATTATTGACCCCTTCCTGTTTCTAACTTCCACCCTCAGAGCCTCAGTAGACCACCCCTCCATGACTCTTCTGCAGCCATGACACTATCTTTAATCAACAACTCCACGCCCCGAACTCCTTTGCTTGCCTCCCTGTTCCCGTGCACGGAACTAGACCGTGCGTCTCAATAGGGACACTTTCCATCGGATGCAGTCAGGTTAAATTGCCTATAGCATTAACACTCATCCCACCTACATCCACGAGATGTACGGTATTTAAAAGAGGTAGAATAGTGGTCTTTTGAAGCTTTGAGACTTACGGGTGAATTGATTAAGCGAATCTGTAACTCACATGATGGGAACGCTCAGGACACGGGAAACATCTTTGCAGTGTACTACTTCCTGGTGAGAGGTCCGGGATTGCTCAGAGAGCGGAGAATATCTGAACACGATGCAGTGAGGGAGGGGTTGAGGCGCAGAGCAAGTGGATGGTTAAGGATGAGCCGGATAAACAATTATGTGGGGTGGGTTGGAAAGTTGATCAGCAGAGGAAAAGGTGATGACGGGAGGTGACAGATGATAAGGCTGCAATTTTAAACTGCTAAACTAGAGAGTATCCTCACATCAGCCATTACACTCTGGTTTGGAGCAGCATCCCCTCACAAAATACAAAATCTACAGCGAACTGCCAGATGAACCGAAGGTGTCATTGGCTTCAGTCGATCATCACTGGAGGACTTGTATGTATCCCGGACACAGAAGCACAGTACACAGTATGTATCCCGGACACAGAAGCACAGTACACAGTATGTATCCCGGAAACAGAAGCACAGTACACAGTATGTATCCCGGACACAGAAGCACAGTACACAGTATGTATCCCGGACACAGAAGCACAGTACACAGTATGTATCCCGGACACAGAAGCACAGTACACAGTATGTATCCCGGAAACAGAAGCACAGTACACAGTATGTATCCCGGACACAGAAGCGAGCAGGAAAATCATTGCAGACACTCTCCATCTTGCCAACTGCCTTTTTACAGAAAGCCGTTGTGAAAAGTGTTATAGGCTATGCAAACAAATATATCATGCCATCTTAAGCATCTTAAAAGTTTCATCCCCCAGGTATTAAATGATTCTGCGGATGCTGGAAATTCGGAGTAGCTGATACAAAATGCTGGAGGAACTTATTAGGTCAAGGAGCATCTATTGGAAGGAATAAGCAGTCGAAGTTTCGATCGGAGAGTTTCTATAGATCCGGCCGGAGCTGGGGATTTCCATCATCATTTTGTTTGTGTTGCATCCCCAGGCTATTAATCTGATCAAATATTTGTAATAACCCCCACATCTCTATCTATTACTTCAGTAACTGCACTGCACTGTAAATACTTTAAACCCTTTAATGTTGCTACCATTATACATAGATGCTATTTATGTATTTGTGCATATTTTATTCACGTACTGAATTTAATTTCTAATTTTAATTTTGTAAAATTATTCCTTATAATTCTAGAATGTTTCCTTACATGTCACGCCAACGCACCACAGCAAATTCCTATTGCATTGCACTGTATGTGGTGATTAATGTTGATTATTGGTCCTGGAAGATCGAGTACACAGAGATCGGCATTGATAAGAAGGGGCGGATAAACGGTTTAAACTGGCTTGACTGAAAGTCTATATACGATAATTCAAGCATGTCATGTTACTCGCCACTAATACATTCGAGGCACAAAGAGCAGTCGAATAAAGAGAGATCTACTGTAAACTCGCCGCGGAATTTGCTCTTTATTAAGTGCAAATTATATTACGTTGCAAAACTCAAATCACAATACAGTCAACGTCCCCTGATCAATCTCTCCTCATTCTACAAACAGCAGAAATTCAGACACAGCATAGTAAGAAGCATTCTAAATAAGATTACGCGTCGCAAACGATGGGTGATCAAAAAATTCATTTCTAAATTTATTAAACATTTTATTAGTTCCCAGAAACGGACATTTGCTACAGAATTGCATTGCAGAAGGCGGCTGCACAGCCCCAGTGCGGGTTTCACTGCGTTGGTGAGCTGCCACCCGGTGGGGCCTCACTGCGCACAGGCGGATGAAGAGATGGTGTTGCGCAGCGGCGAGCTCAGCGAGCTGTGGCTCACGCTGCAGGAACAGCTCGAACCCTTGTTTCAGGCAGCGGCGGGTACCCGCAGGTAACTGCTCAGCTTGTAGATCTGGTCGGTGTCCAGGGACACGGCGCCTGTCGTCACGCCGCTCTCTGTCTCGACGCCATCCACGCTCCAGCGCAGCGCGACCAAGCCAGGCTTAAAACCGCTCACGAGGCAGGAAAGAGTGGCAGAACCTGAGCCGGTCTCCTCCGGGGAGGGAGGGAGCAGGAGGACAGAGGGCTTTCTGCTCTCGCTACCTGTGTGAGAAAGGTGGTGGGAAGACGAGAAAAAATCATCATTGACCTGTACATTTCCTAAATAGAGCCACACACTGACCGAACTCCCGTCAGACCATGATTATAATGCACCAACTATACAAACAATCAGAGAAAAGTTGGGTACAGAATGCGACCTTTCGACACATTGACAGACGCTGTCATGGAATTGTTGCCCATTCCACAGGCCTGGTACTGGTAAATTGCTGCCACCCTCAGGTCAGGTCTGATAATTTTCAAACATTTGATGCCGTCTCTTTCGTTCTCTTTGCTGAAGGAGGAACCTGGTGGTGGGGGGGGGGGGACAGTGTAGAGTGTGGGGTGAGTGGGTTGGGGGAAGACACCTAGAAATTCCAAAATCTAAATTCCATCTATTATTTCAGCTTTAGCTGTTGACAGAGGGGGTCGCCCCGGGATTGGAGTGGCAATGGCGATATCGATATCTCCCCGTCCAATAAGGCAGCACGAAATGGGGAAGATACAGAAAGGGTCAGCGGGATGAGCGTGTTTTCTGTGTGACATCTTCAATGTCTACTACTATCCTTCATTGTATTTGACGATACTGACGCATTTCCCTGTCACAAACTACGACAGCGTTGGTTTTTAACGTACCATGCCAGTTAACACTGGTTTGGACGATTACCTTCCATTAAATTTAGTGTTGAGAGCGGGAGATAAGTTGGAGGCTTTTGCAAAATGAGGACGGGATTAACGGGTTAAAAGAGGGGAATTTCGAGTTGTGCTGCCTGGTGCTGAAAATTTCAATGGATGAACCAAACGTAGAAGTAATTCACAAAATTGAACAATCGTGTTGGCCCGAGGACCTGAACGGACTATCATGCCGAGCTGAGTGTGCGGGTTCTGCCTTGAAGAGACAGACGATACTTGCGCCAGTGTAGAGCCATCGAGCAACACAATTGAAATGGGGATTCCGTCGGAAGCATAATTTGATATAGAACGAGAGGATTACTTACTCTTTATCTCCAGGATCGTCCCCGGTCCATAGAACCAACCCACGCCACTTCCCCACACTCTGCAGTAATAGACGGCCGAGTCGCCGGTCTCCAAGCTGCCGATGGTCAGGATGTGACTGTTGGCGGAGGTGTCTCTGGACGGTTGGAAACGTTCAGTGATGCCGGGTCCTCTGTAAATGTTATTGCTTGTGCCATGATATATTACTCCCTCCGGTCTCTTCCCGGGACGATGTCGGTCCCAACCAAAATCGTAACTTGCAACGTTTCCGTTCTGTATCCGGCACTCTAAGCTGGCAGTCTGTCCCGCGGAGAAAGGATCAGACATTGATGTCTGATTCAGGACTGGGACCGCCAGGAAACCTGAAATAAGACACCATAAAGCAAACAGGTGGCTTGCAGCCTTCAGAAGTGTTATCGATCGCTGAAGACACGCAGCTGTCAAAGCTTCAACGAATTTCTTTGCAGATAATTCGTGCGTTAACAAACCCGCCTCTCACCTGGTAAATGGACCATTAGAGCCCACAGGAGATGCAGAACTGGCGACATTCCTTCGGTCAGCGAACGACCTAACATCCAACCGTGCGCTGTTGTGCAAACACCGGGAGCGGCTTCGGTTCTGGTGCCTGCAAACTGGATACCCCGGGCTCTTTATTAACCGGAGATGTTGATGAGTGGGAGGGGGTAGAGGCAGGGTGGGGGCGGAGATTGACGACCTGTTCTCTGGAATCTACTGTTTGCGAATTCCATGATCGTAAAAAGATTAATCTCTACCTTCAAAATATTTCTGTTTAGCTGTGTTATGTCAAAGATCCAAGTCAATCCGTTCTGATCAATATCTATGAAAGGGATTATGCTGGATATTAGACGTTCGATTGACGGCTGCAGTTAGCAAGATGAAGCAGCTAACGTGTGTTCAGCGAACAAGCTGGCCTACTCTCTACGAAATATCACTCTAACCGTCTTCAGAACAGACATTAATGCACTGACACAGTTCCTGCATTTGGAAATCCACGACATAAACATATTGTTACTTTCCCTTTGTGTGAGGATTTAAATAAAGCTGATCGCTAAAATTCATAGTTTATTTTCATAATTTGCAGGCATTCACAGTAGAACAATGACATGCAACGGAACCAATGAGAACCACAGGAAGACTGACAAACATGTGCAAAAGAAGACAAACTGCTAAAATAGAAAAACATATGACAATAATTTTCATTACAAATAAATATATAATAATGATAACATGATTGTAGAATCTTTGAAAACGAGTAGAACAAAATTTATAAAAGAATCGATGAAAACCTACACATGAAATGTGACAAGTCATCAACGTTGAGTAGGCAAACTGAGCAAATACAATAATAATTATTATTATTATCATTAATAGAGGGAATTGAAAGACTGGCACAGGAACAAGGACTACGTTGTCTCGATAGTATTTTCTACAAGTGGTGTCATTCCAACACAATCGCACTAAACCATTAAAGCTACTCAGTAATATCTTTGTAAATCTTCAGAAAGCCACAATAATAAACAGCACTAGATGTTCTTAGTAATTCACAAATGTGCATGCTTGGATATACCTGTACCTTAGGTCTTACTAACGAAAGCTGGGAAAATTAGATGTAAATAATAATAATAATAATAATAATAATAATAATAATAATAAATCAATAAAGAGAGAGAGAGACGGACATACAGACAGGCAGACAGACAGAGAGACTGATACATAAATAATTTCACTCATAATCAAAACGGAGCGATTCCACAACCTATGCACTAAAGCTTCAAGGCCTCCATGAATTGGAGAGTCCTTGATGTTGTCCATAGATTGTGTAATCAGACAGTTTTGATTATGAGTGAAATTATCCAAGGTAAAAAATGGACCATCAGAGTCGATATTCTATTTTAAGATTCATTTTCTGTAGGTATTTAGGGTGTGTGTGTGTGTGTGTGTGTATTTTCTAAATAAATAAATACATACATACATACATACATACATACATAAAGGCATCCGTTCGTCTCGAGAGACCAAAGATTTGCGCTTTGGAAATTTTTCAAGGCGCAAACATGGGCAGGGTTGTATGGGTGACGGGCAGTTGCCCAGACAAACCTGGTGGTGATCATGGGGCCAACTCATGTATTGGCCCTACGATAAGCACCCTGAAAACAGTTGGCGCTTTGGACCTGTAGTGTGAGTATGTACAAAATGATTAACGACATCAGTTGGCCTTTCGGTCACTGGACTATCAGGCCTCCCCTACAATTAAATAACACTGCAGGTAACAATTTTCCTGTGTTCCACGTTTCTGCACTACATCTGTATGTATCAATTCCTCTTGTATCTAAGGATCCCTCAAATCACTTCTTGAATATACTTAGCGACTGATCATCAGGTTCACAGAAAAATAAGACTTCTTCCTGATTTTGGTCCGGATTGACACAAGTTGTGTTTTGATACATTGACACTCGATTCTAAATACCCCAACCAGGAAAATTATTACCGCTGTGTATCCATCGTTTCTACCCTGTTGTTTTAGTTAGATGGCCTCCCGTTGAAAAAAAAAAGCACACACAGTCCCGGTCTACATTATTCTTTTATACGGTAATTAACAGTATTAATCATTGACATATTCGCTTCGTCAGTGATTTCACATATCCTGCCCGGGAAGATCCGACCCTCGCACGGTATTCCAATTCTCATCATACCAGCTCCCTTTATTTTTGCAACAAGACATCCGCCATGGACAGTCGCAAACCCATCTGCAAAAGGAGGAGGTTTGGGCAAGGGTCGAGCAAACCCATCCCGTAAAAACCCAGAGCTAAGAAATGCCAACAGAATCTCGAGAACCCTCATTCCTAGAAGAACAATGACATTGGCCGATAAGACGTATGAAGTCGTGTGGTGACTCTGGCGTGCTGCTGTCGGCAGCCTTTGCTCCAGTAGGGTTGATGGGCTGAGAAGGAAGCAGGCACTATTGTTTAACGCTGAAGTGCACATGAGAACACTCCAATGCAAGCTTTTCTTCTATTGCTTGCTTTATTGTATCTACGTATTAACTTTAAGAGATCCGTATAAAAGCACACAAGCCTTGGGTTTCACATAATCTGGTGGCAGGAGTGGGTGTTGGGTCGTGGGGTTGAGCTCCCACTACATATGATGTGGTCCTAATGGTGTTCGTGCGAGATACCCGCTGACCACCAAGTTTAGATTCTGGACCACGGGATGGTTAACTGCTAAGCGCGCCGTGAGCGTTTCAACTTACAGGATATTCTAATATTCTATTAATCCAATGCTTCACTATTGGTTATTAAGAGACAAAGGCGGCCTGCTGGCACCTTTATCACATTTGCTTTGGCCACATAGGACTCGTTAGCTCTGGTTGCCAGCTGATCTACGAGAAGGAACCTCTAATCTCAGACTTCCACTACCTTGCGAGAATACCCACTCATGGGGAAGACTTCGGGAGTAAACCCTGAGGAAATCTCTCAAGCTGGAGTCCCTCAGACAGTCCTATGTTGAGTTCAACGCTGACTAGCAACTCCTGCAACGCCACGTGCCAAAGTGCATAGGCTGCATAGAGTGAGGGAGCCTGCTGTATGGGGAACAGCTGGCTCTGTATATCATACTGCCCAGGTTTGTGTATACAACTTAGACAACTAGGCCGAGTTGAACTTGAACAGGGTAGAGCCTCAAAAGATGCAGTCTCGAGATTTTCAAATTCGTGCCCTTACTATTGATTAGCAATACACAATGCTATTGTATCTGCAAAAGTAGATGATCTTATGTTTAGCCGCATGTCTTAACGCGGCCGGGCTACGAAATGCATTTGTATCTAAATTTCCTTAAAAGCTGTTCTTTATACGCTGCTCCCTCATTTAAGCATGTCATATAAACTGTGACCAGCAAGAAGTATTAAAGTGATTGTAAACACATAAGAAAATAAATAATACAGAGAACCTGGTGAAGGGTGGTTGTTTTTCGTCATACACACCAGTTCTCATCAAAGTTAACGTCAAAGTAAATTTATTTAGAAACTGGAAGTATTTCCCTTTAATGTTACCTCGAGATCCATCAGTTCAGATTTGAGGTCGTCGACGTTATCTACGTTGGTTCAGTAACCTGATGTTTGCAGGGTAACAACTCAATCTGAACCTGGTGCTGTAAGACCTACGGCTCCTGTACCTCCTGCCCGGTGGCAGCAGCGATAAAAGAGCACGGCCTGGGTGGCAGATTATTGTGGATGAAGAGGTTGAGGGATACCGAGAAGGCAGAAGAGTAGAATTGAAATTGATATCAACGATGATTACGGTAAAGGTTTAGAAGGCGAAGAGGTGTGATTGGAGCAAAGGGTCAAAAACCACTCCTATATTCTATTGTTTGATACAAATGGAGCAAGACCTTATGCTAAATTCAAATAAAATATTCTATTTATTCGGGACAATCACTAATTAACAGCTATTTTACTGTTTTTGTGACTCAACCTGAATTATCACACATGTTGTTACCTTCAGAAATCGCACCAGTTCAGGCCTATTGTATTGCTGTGTCTCAAGTACCGTGTCAGCCCGTTAGCGTTCCATTAGCGCATTACCGGTGAATGTGCCGTATTGCCGCCTATTGAGTTCAACTCTCTTTCATCTCTCTCTACCTCCCCTACCCCAGCCGCTCTTTCACACACACACATCTATACATTTATATACATCTAATGCCCTTCCCTTGGACAACATCGGTGGCGTAGAGAGGGGAGACTTGCAGCTTGGGCAATTGCCGGTCTACCATAAAAAATAAACCTTGCCCAGACTTGCGCCCTGGAAACTTTCCAAGGCGCAAATCCATGGTCTATCGAGACTAACGGAGGTCTACAACATTTATATACCTAAACCAGCCATAGGGTAGGGAATATCAGGATGTTTTAGTCATATAGGGACATGAAAGCCAATCCCTGGCTGCATTGAAGGCAGAGATTGATAAGTCATTGATTGTTCAAGGTAACAGGGAAAAGGCAGAAGAATTTGATTGAGGAAATTAATGATGAAATGACGGAGGACTCTTGATGGGACGCTTGACCTGATCTATTCCTCGATCTTGTCATCTGATATAACGGTAAGAAGACCACAATTCTGCTTCTTCAGTTATTTATTTATTGAGTTCCAGCAAATCCAGCTGCTTATACGCCGTATCTTCCGGTTCACACACGTTACTGAGTGTATTCTATTTTAAGAACCAAGCATATCTCTGAGATAAAATTTGATAATGAGAATTCTAGAACAGCTTTTGTTAATTTGCATTTCACTCTCCGAGATGTCAAGTCAGCACTGCAGTATGGATAAACATACTGATTTCGCCATTAGCAATGAGGGAAACTGTCATGTTCTCTCTCCCTCCCAGCCTTCCCAGTCTCTCTCTCTCTCTCTCTCTCTCTCTCTCTCTCTCTCTCTCTCTCTCTCTCTCTCTCTCTCTCTCCCTCTCTCTCTCTCTCTCTCTCTCTCTCTCTCTCTCTCTCTCTCTCCCTCTCTCGCTCTCTCTCTCTCTCTCTCTCTCTCTCTCGCTCTCTCTCTCTCTCTCTCTCTCTCTCTCTCTCTCTCTCTCTCTCTCTCTCTCTCTCATTATCTCCCACTTTCTACAGTCCACTCTCCACTTCCGCTTTAAAAGGGTGAGCTTAACTGTGTAAACCTTCAAATCTGCGGGACCGAGACGAATCTACTGCATCATTGCTTACGGAAATTTGCTCAGGACGTCGTCAGCAGACGGTGTTTATCAGTGCCAGATATTTCTAGAAACAAACTATATTTCTATTTTTCCCGAGTACGTTTTGCTCTGCCGGTATAACGAACGACGAAACCTGACTTTCACGGGAAACAACGATTATCGAGTCCTCTCCTCCCTTCCCATGTCAACCCGTAGATTGCTCTCACTCCAGCGCCAACCTGCCGTCCTCAGTTGTGGTGCATTGAATTTCTGTCGATTCTTCGTTCCTCCAACGTTTCGGCGCAATTTAGTCCCTGACCTAACGTTTGGTTCTCTTGCGATCATCTGTCAGCGATTTTCCTGATATACACAAACTGGTTTGCAACACACTTCTTACCTATATTGTCAGTATAATACTCTGCTTTATCTCGGTGGTAAATGTGAAGATAAGACTTCATGTCCCATTTTATGTTATTTATATCTCGCTGAGCGATGGTGATTATATCCTGATACACACCACTATCGGAGATGAGAGGGTTATATTTAAAACATAATTGGATTGGTCAGTCTGATTTCACTGTAACTGAGTTGCTCTCACACGAGGAGGAAGGTCCTGGTAATGATTTATGTCCCCATCACCACACTTCAGGCCTACAATATTTCTACAGCAGAGGAGACATTTTTCCTTCTATTCTCACAAGTCTGCATCAGAAATTCGTTTCAGAGCGAGGGGTTCGTCTTTCTGTAGCCCCACAACCCACAACTATCTCGCCAAAGGCCTTTGCATCTACTGAGCTTGAATATTTTATCCTCAGATTTAATTGCCCAACCAATCGAGATTGTGTTTGAGATGTAAAGCGGTACGCTCTTTGTTTATTAAAGCAGCCTCCTTAACCATCTAACCCTCTTTCATTCCTTACATATTTTTACGGTCCATGTTTCTGACAAACCCTATCGAGTGCTTCCTTACGGGGTTCGTTGTCAATATTGGATTATTTACAGCCGAAGTAAGTTGGTTCGTTCTGATTTCAAACTCAAGTTCAGTTTCAAGTTTGTCATCTGACTTGCTATATACCCAAGCAAATGAAACTAGGTTCTACCGAATCACTGCACACCCACAAAACATACATCACACACAACACATAAAACAAACTATTACCACAAATAAGTTCATAATATATATATTTCAATATGCACGTAGGGCGCACCACAGTTACAAGTAAACAGCCCAGTGCCACAGTGACGTGTATGGTAATATTCCTACTGGAAATTTCAGAATTTCACCTCATAATCACTTACAGTTCCGTGGATATTTAAAAATGTTCTAAAGATAAACACTCATCCAAGTCAATCACAGTGCGAGCAGAGTCAAGGCGCTTTGTCTGTCCCCTGAAAGAGACGCTTACACAAATATGTCCAGTCGACCTGCATGGCACTGAAGCTAATGCGGGGTTTCCTTCAATGGCACTGAGGGCAAGGCTGTGAGCTGGCTCCCATAGTAAGGACAGAGAGCTCAGGCCTGTTTAGCTTACAATTGAAAATGAGAGATGACCAAGATTATAAGACCATAAGACATAAGATCATCCGTGGCTTATTCATTATCCTTCTCAACCCCATTCTCTTGTCTTCTCCCTGTAACCTTTGACACACTAATGAAATAAGAACCTATCAACCTCCGCTTTGAACATCCCAATCACCTGACCTCTGCAGTCACAATGGCAATGAAGTTCACAGATCCTCTACCCTTCGACTAAATCAATTTGTCCTCTTCTCAGTTCTAAAGCTTGTATTGTGAGATT